>NC_142875.1:3953560-4105075 GCF_051225735.1 Oryctolagus cuniculus | reverse complement strand
AGACCTTTCTCTCTGTCTCTCTCTCTCACTGTCTGCTCTGCCTGTCAAAAAAAAATTTAAAAAAAAGAATATCTTGGTGACCAAACTTCATTTTACATTCTCTGTCTCCTTATGTATGAGAATTTGCATGCAACGTATACAACATTTTTTAAAGCTTGTCATAGGATTGGTATCGGGTTTCTAGAAAAGCCGTTCCCATTTTTACTCCTCCGAGCAGAGTGTGTGAGGACATTTGTGTGCTCTGGATGCCTTCATTTCTTCCTGATTTTCACCTATCTGATATTTGAACATCCATCTTGCTTTTCAATGGGCATTCCTGTAACTATTAATAGGGGTAAATATTTTTTCACATATTTAGTGGAAATATAATTTTTTCCCTGAATTGTTTGTTGGTCTGCTGGAAGTTCTTTTTAATGATTTTCATGCTGATTTTAAGAGTATTTGCAGTTTAGACTCTTTGTCACCTTTTCTGGTTGTGATGTGCCCTACAGTTGTAAACAAACACCTGTCAAGCTGTCCTGAGCCAGAGTTTGAGAGGACCTCTGTTCCTTTATGCTTTCTGCCTGGAGGTGTGGCAGGCGACCTCTGGTTAGCCTCAGGACCACCAAGGAGCTGAGATAATGCTAGCTGATGCTGCAAAGTCTTGGGGCAATTTGTTACACAATAGCAAACAAAAGCAACAGCTCTCTAAGTCTTTCAATCCTGTGTAGCACAAAACATCTTACTCAGATGTGGTGGTTCCATTCATGGTTTTCTGGCTTTATGGTGATGCAGAAACCGCAGGGTTTCAGTAGAGAACACCCTGTGAATTTTGAATCAGAGTTTTTTCCTGGGCTTGCAATGTGCAGTGTGATGTTCTTGGGGTTCTGAGTGGCAGCGGAAGTGCAGCTCAGAGCCGGCCCCTCCATAGCCAAGGAGCTCACCCACACTCCACAGCGTGTGCGGTGCCCAGCACAGATGTTCCTGGGTGAGGACGCTTAAGTGTGTTTTTGACTCTACATCTTCTACCTAAGTACTTTAACTGATTACATAGTGTTATCGACCAGGTTTCTTCATTTTGGTTCTTTGACATCTTGGAGAGGTTGACAATATGTATATGTGCATGTACATGTATATATTTATACATGTATGAAATATACACCATGGCACCTAATTTCAACACAGTTATTTGGGGCATGGAATTGTGACATTCTGTCCTGTATCTTCAGTGCCTGGGATGCACACGACGAGCAAACAGCTGGGGGAAAGCAGTGTTCAGTACATAGCAGCAAGCCTCCCAGATCTTCTTTGGGAATGACAGTCCTTGTTTGTGAACTGTTTCTTCACTACACCACGCGTGAACGTCATGAGGCCCTCTCCAGTGCACAGTGTGGGTGAGAGGTAGGAGGAGCCTCATGGCCAAGCGTGCGAACACCACCTGGCTGCCATGATACCCTTGTGGCTTCTCTCGTTGAGATGTGCGGCGTTTCTCCTACCGGCACAAAATGCTTCGTTTGCCATCATATTCCCATCATTCAACACTGATAGGCACGCGGTGTGAGGGCGGTGCCATGAGGAGAGGGCTTCGCTGACCAGTCAATCAACCAAAACGAATGCATTTGAGGCAGGCAATTTTCTAAGAAAATGACATAGGTGGTAAAACTTAAAGTAGGAGATTAAAGAGCAAATACATTTTAAACACCCTGACATATTGCATTTTTCTCACCAGGAACAAAAGCACTTAAGAATGTGCATATTTTTAACTGCTTTGCCAACCACACCGGACATTCTCCCCTTATCTGCTTTGATAGTCGGGGAAGGGAGAGCTAAGGAGAGACTGCGACTGGACCAGGCAGCGAGGGATGGCAGGAAGCTGAATGAAGCCTGGAAGAGCCACAGGAGAGGGGAAGGCCTGCGGTGGGTTCCGGGCAGCTGTGGGCCCGGAGTGTGAAGTGGGTTCAGAACCAGGAGTCAGGATTGACCCTGCACAACCCGAACCCACCCCCAGAGTCCTCAGTCAGGCTGGATCCTGCACAGTTCTAACCCACTCTCGGGGCCTTGGGTGTGGAAGGCAGTGTGCAGCCAGAGGTGCTGTCGGGGGCTTGCTTTGTAAGGGATGAGCTGGAACTTGGTCTCGGGGGTGCAGCTTCCTCTGTGCACTCCCAGCTCCTGAATTTGCTGCTGCCCAGTGTCCTGGTACAAGAGTGTGAGACAGGGGCCGGCGCTGTGGTCTAATAGGTTAAGCATCCGCCTGCTTAATCTCATGTGGTGCTAGAATCTCATGTGGGCACTGGTTCGAGTCCCCATTGTTCCACTTCCAATCCAACTCCCTGCTGATGGCCTGGGAAAGCAGTGGAAGATGGCCTAAGTCCTTGGACTGCTGCACCCGCATGGGAGACCTGGATGAAGCCCCTGGCTCCTGGCTTGGGATTGGCCTACCTCCGGCCATTGTGGCCATTTGGAGAGTGAATCAGCACACGGAAGACTTCTCTGCCTCTCCCTCTCTCTCTCTCTCTGTAACTCTGCCTCTCAAATAAATAAAATCTTAAAAAAAAGGTGCAAGACAAGGACAAGGTGCCTTGTGCTTTCTCCAAGGCAGTGGTGAGATGCTGCAAAGAAACAGTTTTACTGGTAAAAGAAGAACAATAATAGCAATTCCTAGCCAACACATGAAGCAAGGTTGTGAACTTCTCAAAGGAGATACTCAAATGAAAATCTGCAAATGGAAACACACCACATAAACCCATCATTCGGGTGTGCTAGAGACAGGGTCAAGCCTGCCCCACACCTGCTGACTCAGGATCTATGCTGGACGTCTCCTGAGGGTCCTGTGCACTTTAGGGATGAGAAACTCAGTGCCAGACACTGAGTCTGCTTTTCATATGGAAGAGAATTTCTTGGGTAAAGTTTACAGGCTAAAGGAATTCTGCCTAAGGCATCAAGCCACACTTGTCTCTGGACAAAATTAGGGAAGAAAAAAAAATTTCAATATAAGCTAAAAATACCCATGACATGTTCAGAATAGATGTTTAACTCGTCCCAAATTCAGGAGCGCCCGATACAAAGATGATGCAATTTGGAATAATTGTTTCTGAACTCGAGCCCTAAATATTTCCCTTACCTATCAGGCAAATTGCAACAGAGCTGCTCTAAATTCCGGAACCACAGACATGAAACAGGAGTAATGACATCATCTCGTCTCAAGAATGCTAAGGTTAAAAGAGCTGTTTTATACCCACACAATTCTTAAGCTATAGGGTAACATGTACACGTTGTTATTTTTCTGCTTTTTCCATTTTTTTTTTGTGGCAACAACACTGAACAGTCACTTTCTTTGTGTTTTTCAAGAAAGCAGTCAAGGTATCATCATCAGCAAATATTCACCATGCTCTTCAACACATCTCCTGAATATACTCCTCTTATCTAATTATAATTTTACATGCACCCTTAGAAAAACATATCTTGCTCTTCCCACCACACACACTGCACCACCATTCCACTCTCCACTGCTATGACATCAACATTTTTTTAGGGGGCCGGTGCCGTGGTGCAGTAGGTAAATCCTCCACCTGCAGTGCCAGCGTCCCAATTGGGTGCTGGTTCAAATCCCAGCTGCTCCACTTCCAATTCAGCTCTCTGCTATGACCTGGGAAAGCAGTAGAAGATGGCCCAAGTCCTTGGGCCCCTGCACTAGTGTGAGAGACCCGGAGGAAGCTTCTGGCTCCTGGCTCCTGGCTTCAGATCGGCCCAGCTCCAGCCGTTGCAGCTAGTTGGGGAGTGAACCAGCAGATGGAAGACCTCTCTCTCTCCCTCTCTCTCTCTGCCTCTCTCTCTGCCTCTCCTTCGCTCTCTGTGTAACTCTGACTTTCAAAAAAATAAATGTCTTTAAAATTTTTTAGATTACACATATGGGTAAGATCATTGAGTATCATACTTGGTAGAATTAGTTACCGCTCTTCTTAATCTTTTTACGTGTGTGTCCGAATAAAACACCCCAAGGAAGTCATTTTTCTGAGGCCAAATAACAAGAAAAGCAAGCATACAGAGCACACTTACCTTGTGAGAAATACAAATACTGAGAAAGATCATGTTTGTGTTAACTTTTACTGTGCGGAATTTCTGAAACCATGGTCCTAATCTAGTAGTCATCCTCACTGCTATTAATCAGTTGCTTATTTTAGATGCCATTTTGTAAGACTACAATACACATTGATGTATTTCAATTAATTCTCTCATTAAAAAGATTTTGTTTATTTGAGAGGTAGAGTTACAGAGAGAGAAAGAGAGAGAGAAAGAGAGAGAGAGAGAGAATGTCTTCCCTCTGCTGGTTCATTCCCCAGATGGCTATAACAGCCAGAGCTGTGCCCATCCGAAGCCAGGAGCCAGGAGCTTCTTCCAGGTCTCCCATGTGGGTGTAGAGGCCCAAGGACTTGGGCCATCTTCTACTGCTTTCCCAGGACACAGCAGAGAGCTGGATTGGAAGAGGAGCAGCCAGGACAGGAACTGGTGCCGGTACGGGATGCCAGCACCGCAGGTGGAGGCTTAGCCTACTATGCTACAGCACCGGCCCCAATTCTCTCATTTTAATAGGCTGCCTCCATTTGGCTTTTGCCTTTTTATTTATTTATTTATTTATTTATTGACAGGCAGAGTGGACAGTGAGAGAGAGAGAGACAGAGAGAAAGGTCTTCCTTTACCGTTGGTTCACCTTCCAATGGCCACCTCGGCCAGTGTGCTGCAGCTGGTGCACCGCGCTGATCCAATGGCAGGAGCCAGGTACTTCTCCTGGTCTCCCATGGGGTGCAGGGCCCAAGCACTTGGGCCATCCTCCACTGCACTCCCTGGCCACAGCAGAGAGCTGGCCTGGAAGAGGGGCAACCAGGACAGAATCCGGCACCCCGACCGGGACTAGAACCCAGGGTGCCGGCGCCGCAAGGCAGAGGATTAGCCTAGTGAGCCACGGCGCCGGCCCTTGCCTTTATTTTAAGCAAGCTTATTTCCTGCTGCTTTATGTCTTTTCCTTGTAAGCTGTCTTATGTCTTTAGAAAAAGGACATGTAAAAATAGAGGCTGCATAATACTGTTCATAAACAAATACTATTTGAAATAAGTGTGCATTATACATGTGTGTAAATATACCTCAGATATAGTTCAAATGCATTTTATGATGGAACCAAATTACGAGAGTATTGAGTTCTGTAACAATCATCTGTCACAATCATGCTTGCTGTTGTTAGAAAGACAAGCTGTTGCTTCAGTTTGAAATTCAAGTTTTCAACAAAAAAATGTATTTATCATTTCAAAGGCAGAGTTGGGCCTGTGACAGCCAGAGCGTGTGGGTAGCAGGAACCCAACCACTGGAATCAGCACCTGTCACCTCCAGGACGCACGAGAAGGGCAATCCAGGCAGGAACGGAGCTGGGACTCAGACCCAGGCACTTTGACACGGGATTAAGATTTATTTATTTACTTGAGAGTCAGAATTAAAGACGGAAGAGAGACACAGAGAGAGAGGGGTGCAGGCCTCTTAGACCAAATGCCTGCCCCTAGAATTCAAGTTTTGAACATTGTATCTTCAGACACCAGTGATATTTTGCTTTTATTCTTTTTTTAAGATTTATTTATTTATTTTAAAGGTGGACTTACAGAGAGGCAGAGGCAGAGAGAGAGAGAGAGAGAGGTCTTCCATCTGCTGGTTCAATCTCCAGATGGCCACACAACAGCCTGAGCTGCGCCTATCCGAAGTCAGGAGCCAGGAGCTTCTTCCAGGTCTCCCACAGGGGTACAGGGCCTCAAGGACTTGGGCCATCTTCCACTGCTTTCCCAGACCACAGAAGAGAGCTGGATCAGAGTGGAGCAGCCAGGACTTGAACTGGCGCCCATATGGGATGCTGGCACTGTAGGCGGTGGCTTTACCCACTATGCCACAGTGCCAGCCCTGCTTTTATCCTTAGCAATTTATTCTCTGTGTTAATGAAGGAAAATAATAAACCACATGAAATCTAATAGCAAAAATGAACCATGATTTATCTGAAATGATGACTCATTTCTGTTGGCAACTGTATTATGGTGCAAAAGAACTGTCTAAAATGCCCAGAGGTGATGGCGTTTAGGGAATTGCCTAGAAGCCCAACAAGAAGACTGGTTGCAGAGACTTCAACACGGGAACAAATGTGTTGCATTTAAGATTTAAGCTCGGTGAGAGGAGTCCTGGCCCCGTGGGGAATTCAGCTGGGGCGTAGCCATCCTCAGCCGGGAGATGTTTTTCCAAGGCTCAGGGGGCTGCATAAGAGGTCCATGAAGAGTCTCGCTGCCCTGTTCTGTAATGCAGTCAGCAAAGCTGGCATTAGCAACACCACCGCTTTGTTCGAATTCTTTCCTCCTGAACGTCTCCTCGGGGTTCTCTCGTGACTGTCAAACAAGGAAGTGGGAAAACACGGTTTCGCCATTGGCACTGAGGATGAAGCTTGCACGGGCATAGCGCCCCCTCTGTTGTTTTCATTTTTAAATATTTTCATTTTATTTTTCTATAGACAGAATCTGTTGTAAGAAATTTCACATAATCGGGAAGTAGGTTTTTGTTTAACGGGAGGGGATGATAGCCTTTCTTAACACAGTGTCATGTGTGTGAAGTCCTGGCTCATCTGTTCTCCTGACTCCTTACGAAATGGACTTCCTGGAAGGATGCGCGCGCCCACTCCTCCGAGCTCCGCAGCCCGTTCTCCTCCCCCCGGCGCCAGTGCTACTGCAGAGCTGGGGTCCGGCCACTTCCCAGCCTGCTGCTCCTGCTCCTCGCCATCAGCCTTCCCGGGCTCCCTGGCAGGAGTGCAGAGAGCGGTCACGGTGGCTTCAGGGCCTGACCCTTCCGTGTTGGGGGACCTGGAAGCAGCTGCTAAGGCTCTTACAGATCGACTTCTGTGAGCGTCCAGAAGCTAAGAGCATCACAGAAGAAGGTTCTGGGCAGGAGAATCCAAGACATTGGATAGCTAACATTTGTCTTTTTTCCTTTTTGACAGGCAGAGTGGACAGTGAGAGAGAGAGACAGAGAGAAAGGTCTTCCTTTTGCCATTGGTTCACCCTCCAATGGCCACTGCGGCTGGCGTACCGCGCTGATCTGAAGCCAGGAGCCAGGTGCTTCTCCTGGTCTCCCATGGGGTGCAGGGCCCAAGGACTTGGGCCATCCTCCACTGCCCTCCCTGGCCACAGCAGAGAGCTGGCCTGGAAGAGGGGCAACCGGGACAGAATCTGGTGCCCCGACCGGGAGTAGAACCCTGGGTGCTGGTGCCGCAGGTGGAGGATTAGCCTATTGAGCTGCAGCACCGTCCACATTTGCCTTTTTTTTTTTTTAACTTTTATTTAATGAATATAAATTTCCAAAGTACAGCTTATGGATTACAATGGCTTCCCCCCCCCAATGACTTCCCTCCCACCCACAACCCTCCCCTTTCCCACTCCCTCTCCCCTTCCATTCACATCAAGATTCATTTTCGATTCTCTCTATATACAGAAGATCAGTTTAGCATACATTAAGTAAAGATTTCAACAGTTTGCTCCCACACAGAAACATAAAGTGAAAAATAATAGATGATTTTTTAAATGATGATGAAATTTGTCTTTTAAGATCTGCAAGATACAGTTTTAAACAGAAAATATATGGGGTCGGCGCTGTGGCTCACTAGGCTAATCCTCCACCTGTGGCACCGGCACCCTGGGTTCTAGTCCCGGTCGGGGCGCCGGATTCTGTCCCGGTTGCTCCTCTTCCAGTCCAGCTCTCTGCTGTGACCCGGGAGTGCAGTGGAGGATGGCCCAAGTCCTTGGGCCCTGCACCCCATGGGAGATCAGGAGGAAGCACCTGGCTCCTGGCTTCAGATCTTCAGACTTTTCTCTCTTTCTCTCTCTCTCTCTCTCACTGTCTAACTCTGCTTGTCCAAAAAAAAAAAAAAAAAAAAAAAAAGTAATACATGCTATCAAACCCATTTAGTAGAGAAAAACTAAAATGTTGGCTGCTAGAAAAGAACGTTAGTTTGAATTTCTTGCCCAATTAGTATTCAGTGTAATAATTATGTAAACCAGGAAATAGATCCGAAAGCGTTTGCTGTGATGATGAAGTCCAGCACACGCAGCAGTCCTCAAGAACACCTGGAGCTGCGGTGAAGACAGATGCTCCTCCACCGTACCCGTAGCAGTATCCAGACGACACCAGGGAGAATCGGAGGAGGGCCACACTGCTTCGTGCATCTGGACGAGACGCCAGCAAGCCAAGGGCTATGGCAGGGCAGAAGCAATGCACAGAGTGACAGCTCAGCCACGCAAAGAGAGCTGGGGGCAGAATCGGTTTCAACAATGACGGCAGTGGTCTAGGGAAGGAGTTTTTTTTTTTTTTTAACTTTTATTTAATGAATATAAATTTCCAAAGTATGGCTAATGGATTACAATGGCTTCCCCCCCATAACGTCCCTCCCACCCGCAACCCTCCCCTTTCCCACTCCCTCTCCCCTTCCATTCACATGAGGATTCATTTTTGATTCTCCTTATATACAGAAGATCAGTTTAGCATACATTAAGTAAAGATTTCAACAGTTTTCTCCCACACAGAAACATAAAGTGAAAAATAATAGATGATTTTTTAAATGATAATGAAATCAGATCAGACCTATTGTCATGTTAAATCCCAGTGAGAGTCAAGTTGGGAATTGATAATTTCTTCTTTTTTGATTCGGGGCCCAGAGGCTGAGGATTGGGAAACAAATTTCATTTTAGGTTGGGGTTCAAGAAGTCTACTCCTGGGAGAAGACAGGGGTCACTGAGGGAGCCCAAGCTCCACGCAGCCCTGAAGCTTTGATGGGACAAAGCCTGGGGCAATAAGACCCAGGAGAACGGGTAGTAGGACAAAGCAGGTCCTGGTGTTGCTTTGTGAGATTAAGCCCGGCTTTGGAGCTCCCATAATAAGATGCCACTGGTGTGTCCTGGGTGTGCAAACTCGATACTCACACCCACAAGCACCCTGCATTTTCCTGGTACAGGGGAAAGTTGTGTAGGCTTGGCCCTGTGACGGCGCTGAAGCGGCTCTCTGCAAATTCACTCCTGGTTGTACATCACCGCTAAGTCACATCAACCTCCAGCAACAGCAGCGGCAGGTGCACGTTGCCACGGCCCTTACCTCAGGGGTCTTCAGGGTCGCTGATCATCACCCAGTACTGACCACCTGGAATCAGCGAGGGCCCAGCAACAATAGGCAATTACACATTGAAACTAAAACACACTTAGATCAAAAGAAAAGCAATTCTCTAAAAAGCAAGGAAGGCTGGCACCGTGGCTCACTAGGCTAATCCTCCACCTTGCGGCGCCGGCACACCAGATTCTAGTCCCTGTCGGGGCGCCAGATTCTGTCCCGGTTGCCCCTCTTCCAGGCCAGCTCTCTGCTGTGGCCCAGGAGTGCAGTGGAGGATGGCCCAAGTGCTTGGGCCCTGCACCCCATGGGAGACCAGGAGAAGCACCTGGCTCCTGGCTTCAGATCAGAGCGGTGCCGCGGCGGCCATTGGAGGGTGAACCAGCGGCAAAGGAAGACCTTTCTCTCGGTCTCTCTCTCTCACTGTCCACTCTGCCTGTCAAAAATTAAAATAAAATAAAAAGCAAGGAAAAAATTACAAAAAGATTTATTATTGTATTTTTAAGTCAGAGTTACAGAGAGAGGCAAGCAGAGAGAGGGAGAGAGAGATCTTCCATCCATTAGCTCATTCTCGAATGGCGGCAATGGCCGGAGTTGCAGCAGGCAGAAGCCAGGAGCTTCATCCAGGTCTCCTCGTGTGTGGCAGGGCTCAATGGTCTAGGACATCTCCTGCTTTTCCAGGCACATTAGCAGGGAGCTGGATCCAAAGTGGAGCACCCAGGTCTCAAACTGGCCGTCTGATGGGATGCTGGTGTCACAGGCAGAGGTTAACTGGCCGTGCCACAATGTAGGCTGGAGAAAAAACTTAACTCTAAATGTTTCCAGTTCATTCTTGTGTTTATCAAATTGTGAACATGAACGAGTCATAGATTTATGGACATATTTCTCAGCACAGGTGAGGGCCCAATAACTACCCCCTAATGTCTAAAGTTGTCTGCTTCACATCTCACTTGGCGATAAGTTCAGAAAATGCAAATAACATCAGTGTATCCATGGTAACTAATGCCTGTTAACAGGTAGGTTAAAAACCTACCTTAAGATAACTTAAAATCAGAGTGAAATTGAAACGTAAAAGCTGTGTTCCTGGCTATAGAATATGTAAAGTAGTACCCAGCGTTTTTTGGAGAAACTAAATTCTGACAATTTAGAGGACAAAGGCATCTCTACAGAGTATGTGGGTCAGACACCTGAGGATTCAGAGAATCTCAAAGTGTCTTTATTTCTCACTCATGGATGTCAACACTCTCATTTTCTGAAGTGACTTATAAAACTAACAATTTTCTGTAAAGGTAGAGACTTATCTACTGTTAAGAAACGGTATTGATTTAGAGAAGAATTTGACCTAAAATTTGTGATACCCCTCAACTGATTATGTTTATAAGCTGATTGCTGAACTATCTTATAGCTTGCTATGGGTATTTTGCTGTAAGGTATACTTGAGATAAGATTCATTCAATGCTATCTATCTATATATACATATATGCACACACATAGATGTATGCATATGTCTGCTCATTTTGCATTGTAGAATTTTATATTCAAATAGATTTCCCTTATTTCCTTAAATGTCTTTGAAACAACCACAGTGAATTTTCGAGGAAATTCTTGCAGCTGTTTAAGTGATCGCCTTAAAGGACCCATAACAAAGATTTCCATCTCCATTAGAGGAGATACCTCTCCAGGCTGTGCTGCTGTAAATGTATTTCTGAATATTTGTATTCTAGGGAAAGCTTCAAGATGGAAGTTGCACGTGTAAATTACAAGTAATCTGTTGGTTGTAGGAAAAAAGGAACATCCCAGCCCATATCTTTCCACTTACCATCTTGGCAGCAGGTTGCATAAATATTCTTTAAAAGATAACAAGAGCCACTTGTTGTGTGGCATGGAAAATAAGGTGAACATTGAAACAGTCGTATTCCTATATATTCAAATGATTTCTCTGAGTTAGAACCACAGAATACTTCAGGAGTTGTGGATTATAATGGTCTGGTATATCAGGGATTTTTCTTTTGCTGGAGCCCCGGGCCATCATCTATTGCAAGAAATATTGTAGAAGTCTCGACATGTTTGTAGTTGATGAAACGTGGTGATGGCCTGGATCACCTATGACAATTTAACAATAAAACTATCTCAACATCAAAACCAGAAATTGGGCGAACAGTGCCACTTCCTTGAAGTTTTCACATGGCCTTGGCAGGCGAAAGAATACGGGCCTTCCTGGTGCTGGGCCACCTGCAGTGGAAAACGTGAAGACCTGGCCAGGGGTTGTGATGGCAAGCAGCAGTCCACTCTTACCAGGATCTGGATATGGCAGGATGGCCATCCCAGTATCAGTCTTGGGACGATAACAAGGAAAGCAGCTACAAACATATCCATACTGAGAATAAGCTCTGACCTTCTTCTGTGGCAACTGGCACTGCTACTCAGTTGTATTTTTTTTTTTAGAGTGGAAGTGGAAGTGAAAAAGCATTGAGTAGCTGAGTTTCTGCAAAGATTGTTGCTGTCTGATACTGAAAAACCACTACTAGTGCTACAAGTTCAACCTAAGACAGCTGCAACAACTCGTCTGGTCAGGTGGAAAGCGGTGTCTACAGCAGAGGAACCTGACTGTGCTGTGCTAAGTCCCATCATTAGTGCCAGGTAGGGAAGGATCCAGAAAAGGTAGAAATACGTTGTTTCCGGCACCGCTGGAATTTCTGTGTACACAACTGCTAAAACGTCCTGACACAGCCGATGGTGAAAAACCAATGGTGTCACTGCGAAGGGATCATCAATGGCAACGAATCCGATCTGCAAGCATGGACAGGTGCTAAGGCCAGTGCACGCTGAGTCTGGCAGCTGAGGCTTCCAAACCGATCCGTCATGAAATGGGTATGCTCAGAAAACCAAAGTCCTCACTCTTCAGTAAGTGTCGATGAACTGAGTAGGCGGCTGGGTGTAAGGGATTTCTGCGTCCAGCAATGTCAGGCACACAATCCGTTGTCACCCAGTAGACAGTGACTCCGAGGAGTACCTACTGTGCACTGTTCTTTTTCCTATAGTATATGCTGTCAACGTCTTAGGAACTCTGTGTTCAGGCACTTCCTTTAACTTTTTCACATGAACAGTGGTTTCTAACAACTGTCTTTTACTGTATAAAAATGTGTCATAGTCGTTTTATTGGTCACCTGCTTTGGTTCCCTTTAAATTATTTGCTTACAGCTAGCTCAAAACTTTAGAACGTTTCTAAAAGAAACTGGTTGAGAAATTCACTTTCTTACAATTTCCTGAGTATCAAGAAAAAATACAAAATGAATAATGGATTTTGTTTATTTTTAATCAGGCCATTATATTTGAATATATTTTGTCTAATTCGTTTAACTCAGATGGCCCTTGGTTTCTTCATTTATAAAATAATTTACTTAAGGGGCGGGCGTCATGGCTCACTTGGTTAATCCTCTGCCTGCAGCATTGGCGTCCTACATGGGTGCCAGTTCTAGTCCCGGCTGCTCCTCTTCCAGTCCAGCTCTCTGCTGTGGCTGGGAAGGCAGTGGAGGATGGCCCAAGTGCTTGGGCCCTGCACCCACATGGGAGACCAGCAGGAAGCACCTGGCTCCTGGTTTTGGATCAGCGTAGTTCCTGCTGTAGTGGCCATTTTGGGGGTGAACCAACGGAAGAAAGACCTTTCTCTCTCTCTCTCTCTCTCTCTCACTGTCTAACTCTATATGTCAAATAAATAAATAAATAAATAAAATAATTTACTTAAGATTGCTTTCAGAATTATAACCCTGTGTTTTCACGAGATATGAAAACTTTCTTGAGATGTGAAGTTGAAAGCTTCATAATTTACAATTCAAATTAGAGTATGCGTTTTCCTATTGCAGACAAAAGAACCATTAGAAGAGAATGTAAGTTAAGTTTTGAAATAGTACTTTGAATCCTTTTTGTAAATACTCGAAGTGGTTTGTGTTAACAGTATCCACCTTGCAATGTTATGAGCTTTTTGCTTCCTGGAATCGAAACTTTGCGCAACTTTCTCAGGCTCCAGGACAACCCTGCAGTTAGAGGGGAGTCAGAGCCCGGTGCTTCCAGGTGTTTCAGGAATGTGTCAGCCCCACTGGCTCTTCAGACCCGGAGCAAATGGGTGGAATGGAACTATAATTGCAGACTACAGTTTGAACTAAAGCCGCAATGGTTTCGGGAACACAGGTGTGGTTTTTTTTTCCTTTTTTTTAACTTTTATTTAATGAATATAAATTTCCAAAGTACAGATAATGGATTACAATGGCTTCCCCCCCATAACGTCCCTCCAACCCGCAACCCTCCCCTTATCCACTCCCTCTCCCCTTCCATTCATATCAAGATTCATTTTTGATTCTCTTTATATACAGAAGATCAGTTTAGCATACATTAAATAAAGATTTCAACAGTTTGCTCCCACACAGAAAAATAAAGTGAAAAATACTGTTTGAGTACTAGTTATAGCATTAGATCTCAATGTACAGCACACTAAGGACAAAGATCCTACATGAGGAGTAAGTGCACAGTGATTCCTGTTGTTGACTTAACAAATTGGCACTCTTGTTTATGGCCTCAGTAATCACCCTAGGCTCTTGTCATGAGCTGCCAAGGCTATGGAAGCCCTCTGAGTTCACTGACTCTGATCATATTTAGACAAGGCCATGGTCAAAGTGGCAGTTCTCTCCTCCCTTCAGAGAAAGGTACCTCCTTCTTTGATGACCTGTTCTTTCCACTGGGATCTCACTCGTGGGGATCTTTCATTTAGGTTTTTTTTTCCCCCAGAGTGTCTTGGCTTCTGATCTAGCTGGACTGAGCAGCCAGGACCCAACACTCGTGTACAAAAGCCTGATAAGAGTGGATTTGCTGGTGCAGAATCCATATGCATGAATGTTGCAGTTGCTCGCTTAAGCACATGGGAGAGTTAACAGAAAGGTTTTGTGAAGAAATAGGATTCTCTCACAGCAGTATGCATACACAATGCCTCATTATGTCTTTGCAAGAAAGTCTGCAACCTGGCGGGTGCATAATGAGTGTTCTTTGAACCCTAAAGTTCACAAAAATGCACTACTGCAGTTTGGGTAGGAAACCTCTTGTGGATGCATGAGTCCTGAGTTTTGAGCGTGCACTTCACAAAGGCCCTGAGGAGGAGCATCCGGGACCACTGCCCAACACCCCTTTGGTGAGAGCTGTGCTCTGATTTGCTGACCTCTGTGCCTTGCAGCTGGATCACACCTGCTTTCATGACTGGTCAAGTTGGAAGGTACTTCATCAGCGTGTTTCCAGCCATGGATAGGCACATTTAATCGAATGTTTCTGATATAGGCTAAACAAATGCTTAACCAAATTTAAAATGAAAGGCAATTTTTCACACATACAAGTACTCGTGGTAAGTTTATACATGTCTAGGTAAAAACATGAATGAAAAGTATGCTAAGTGTGTTTTAAGAAAACATTTTAGAGGCCAGCACTGTGGTGAGTGGGTCAGGGTGATGTTTGTCACGCCAGCATTCCAGATGAGCTCTGGTTCGAGTCCAAGCCACTTCACTTCCAATCTCGCTTCCTGCTAATGTGCCTGGGAAAGCAGCGGAAGGTGGCCTGAGTACTGGCACCCCTGCACCCACATGGGAGACCCAGATAGAGCTCCAGGCTCCTGGATTCTGCCTGGCCCAGTCCTGCCTGTTGTAGCCATTTTGTGTGTACTTGTGTGTGTGTGGGTGTGTGGGTGTGAACCAGCAACTGGAAGATCTCTCTCTCTCTCTCTCATTCTGTAATTTTGACTTTCAAGTACAAATTTTTAAAGCCCATTTTACTTTTAAATATTTATTTATTTATTTGAAAGGCAGAGTGGGAGCGAGAGAAAGAGGGGGAAAGGGAGAAGGAGAGATAGAGGGAGAGGGAGAGGGATGGGAGAGGGAGGGGGATGGGAGAGGGGGTAGGGGAGGTCTTCCATCCAAGGGTTGACACCCCAAATGACTGCAATGGCTGAGGCTGTTCTGGGCCTAAGCCAGGATCCCAGATCTTCATCCATCAGCTGGAACTTGAACCTGAGCTCAGATACGGGATGCTGATGTTGCAGGCGGCAGCTTAACTCCGTGCACCACATCGCCATCCCCAAGCAAACATACTGTAATGCACAGTTTTCTTCATTAGAGAATCAGTTCCTGTGCCTTATCCTGGGCACCCAGGAGCGATTGCTTCTTGCAGCATTTTTTCTTAGTGAGAAGATACTATTGTAAGTAAAGCATAGAATATTTGTTCGGATGCACTATTCACATCTATTCAATATTTTCAAGTGTTTGTTTTGCATAGCCTGATGCCTGTGCGGCTGAGGAGAGGGAGATGGACACGAAACTGTGATTCCACGAAGGACGTTGCTGTTCCAACTACAGCAGACTTACTAAACTAGATTAATGTTTCCACTTCAAGAACTGGCCAGTGCCTGCTATTATTCTCTGCCACTTGTGCATTAATCACCAGCCACACTCATCTCTCTCGTAAGAGACTAGTGACTTAAAGATATCACGGAGACATCTCTGTGACGTTGACATTATTAGATAAATGGTTTGGCATAAATAAGTAGAGCAGATCAGTGGGCCTCTTGATGATTTGCATATTTTTCTAATAAAGATCCCTGGCGTAACAATGGGGCATATTATACAGATGGAACTTTTCATAAGAGGATTTACAGTGAGCTAAATTACTTTCTTTATACTTCTTAATTGGATGAGCAAATCAGATGGAGCAAGTTTGAGGCCCAGCCACGTCCTACGCCCTTTGACTTTGCTCCGCGCGTAGAATACGTAAAAGAAAAGCGTATTGTTGTTATATTCTTATATCTAATGTATAACATGCTAAATGTGAATGTTTCACTATTCCCAGTTAAAAGCAACCATTGCGAAAAAGGATAAAAATAGGAAGAGCTAATTATATGCTTTTTACAAGAAACACTTTAAAGACCTCGATCACTTCCAGGTAAGAGGGTGGGGTAGGAATCTCGTGGTGCTACGTCCTGAGTGTCTGTGTCCGCCTTTCTCTCCTGCTGAACTCGCTTGCTAAAGCGCTAATCCACAGGGGAATGATATCTGGAGATGGGTCTTTTGGAGCCAAGGTGAAAGGAAGCCCTTAGGATGGGAGTAACCCTCTGTGACCAAAGAAGTAGAAAGTCTGCCTGTCCCTGCCTCTGAGGTTACAGTGAAACGACTGTCTGCAAACCAGGGTGCATGACCTCACCAGCTGGCAGGTGTGCCTGCATCTTGGTTTTGGACCCTTCAGCTTTCAGCCTGCACAAAGTAAGTGCCTGGTGTTTAAGGCATCCGTGTATGGTGCTGCGCAATAGCAGCCTGGGCTGACGCGGACACACGCTCACACAGATCTGAAGAAAGCCAGTGTGAGGAGGAAGGTAGGCTTCACATCAAACAGTACTGTTACGGATGCAGTAGGCCATTTCACAATGAGGAATGGGTCAGTTCTACAGGTGATAGTATATATTTTTAAATGTTTATGCACCGGAAACAGAAATTCTAAATAAAAAGGGAATTAACATGTTCAGAAGCCCTATTTCAGATCAGTAGACTGTGACTGGGAATATCTTCATAGACCATTTTCTGGGTTGTAGAGTAAGATTCAATAAACTTAAGACGACTTTGCACTCAAAATATGCTTGCTGATTACACTGGAATTAAATTTAATATCAAGGACACAAAATATTTCATAAGTCTACAAACATTTGGAAATCATATAATGTGCATCTAAATATTTCATAAACCAAAAGGGAAATTATAAAGCCTTTTTGAACTAATGAAAGTGTAAAGATGTGCCAAAATGTTGAAGGGTGCAACTAATTCAGTACTTAGTAGAAACTTTATAATACTCATTGCATAGGTATATAATGAAGAAGGGAAGTTTTGAGTTACTTGTCCAATTTATACTGTACAGTTTAGATAAATAAGAAGAATTAAACCCAACTGAAGCTGACAAAATTATATTTGTAAATACATTTGAATAACAGAAAATAGAAGGCTAGAAAAATCAGTAGGGCTAAAAGGTAGATCTTTAAGAAGAGCAATGAAATTGATGAAGCCCTACTCAAAATAATCAGCAGGAATAAAAAGATGTAAGTTACCACTTTTGGGGATAAGAAAGGAAACCTCATCCTCTATTCTAAATATATTAAAAAATAATAATGGCTACTGTGAACAGTTTTGTGCCAATGACTTTCAA
Organism: Oryctolagus cuniculus; assembly: GCF_051225735.1. Lineage (NCBI taxonomy): Eukaryota > Metazoa > Chordata > Mammalia > Lagomorpha > Leporidae > Oryctolagus > Oryctolagus cuniculus. The sequence goes on along the minus strand of NC_142875.1, from coordinate 4,087,708 downwards.
AGCTTATACAAAATGGATAAATTCAGGCCGGCGCCGCAGCTCACTAGGCTAATCCTCCGCCTTGCCTTGCGGCGCCGGCACACTGGGTTCTAGTCCCGGTCGGGGTGCCGGATTCTGTCCCGGTTGCCCCTCTTCCAGGCCAGCTCTCTGCCGTGGCCAGGGAATGCAGTGGAGGATGGCCCAGGTGCTTGGGCCCTGCACCCCATGGGAGACCAGGAGAAGCACCTGGCTCCCAGCTTTGGATCAGCGCGATGCGCTGGCCATGGCGGCCATTGGGATACGCTGGCCACGGCGGCCATTGGAGGATGAACCAACGGCAAAGGAAGACCTTTCTCTCTGTCTCTCTCTCTCTCTCTCTCACTATCCACTCTGCCTGTAAAAAAAAAAAAAAAAAAAAAAAAAAAAAAAAAAAAAAAAAAAAAAAAGGATAAATTCCTTAAAATGCACAAACTACCAAAACTCTCTTAAAAGAAATGGATAATATCACTAGCCCTGTTAACTATTGAAGTAATTTAACTCCTAGTAGAAATATTGTCTCAAAGAAGCCTTCATTGGTTAATTCTATCAATTTAAGTCATTCAATTGTGTATAGATTATTCCAGGAACATGTGGAGGATAAAATAGTTCCAATTTAGTGTTTGAGAACAAACAAAAACTGGAAGACAAAAGACAAAGTAAGACAAAAGACAAAGACCACAAAAGAAAACCAGACCCATGCCCTCAGGAACATGGCTTCAATGGTTCCTAACCAAACTTAAGCAGAAAACATTCAATAATGGACTTGAGGGCTAATACAGCGTGTCCAAATGTGGCTTAATCCCAGAATCAAAGCTCAAATTCACTTTTGAAAATCAAACACTCTAAGTTACCATATTTAAAAAAAAACATTAAAAAAGACTTTTTAATAGAGACAATAAACAGCCACTTTACAAAGTCCAATATCTGTTCTTCAGAAAAACAACCGGCAAACTAGGACCAGAAGGAAGCATCCAGCCTCACCAAGGGCAGCACAGGAAGCCCACAGCTATCACCGTAACTAAAATGAAAGACTAAATGCCTGTCCTTAAGAACTGAGAGCAAGGCAGGGGTGCGGCGGCCATCCACGTATTTAATGTCATCCTGAGAGTTCTAATAACATACACCAGGACTGCAAAGGAAGAAGTGAGCCCATCTGTATGTGTGAAGAAAATGATTGTATGTGTAAGACATCAAATAGAATCTACCAACAAAAGCTAGTATAATCAGGAGGGACATTTAGTGAGGGTACAGGATGTGGACATTTGGGAATGAAATTTAAAAACGGAAATCACTTAAAGGATCTTTGAATCCATGAAATACTTGGAAGCAAGCATCACAAAACCTACATAAGTGCGCTAAAAGTATTAAAATGTTGTTGAGAGAAAGTAAAGAAAACATAAACAGATTGAGATTTATATAAATGGAGAGGTTTAGAGACTGGGATTGTGAAAATGTCATTTATCTAAAATAAATTGACTAGCCAATTTTCCAATTTAAATGGCAAAGTAATTTTAGAAAAGAAAAGTTATTATTGAAGGCTTATGTCACCTGATTTGAAACTTATTCTAAGGTTTAATAGATAAAGATAGTATCTTAAAAGAGTAACTTTCTGCAGATTAATGGAATAGACTAAAGTCCAGAAACAGAGCCACACATCTATAAGGTTAATTGATGTTTTTTAAAGGTGCAAATAAATTAATGGTAGAAAAGATAGCCTCTACAAGAAATGGAAGAGGGTCAACTGGATAGCCATGTTTCAAGAAGGAACGTTGATGTCTACCTTGTGACACTTACAGAAAGTAACTCTAAACAAATCGTAGTAGAAATGTGAAATCTAAAACTTACAAAATATCAACACAGATGTCCATCAACTGAAGACTGAATAAAGAAATTATGGTATGTATTCGCTATGGAATACTACACAGTGGTAAAAAAAAAAATGAAATCCTGTCGTATACAACAAAATGGATGTAACTGGAAATCATTATTTAGTGAAATAAGCTAGTCCCAAAAAGACAAATACCATGTTTTCCCGGATCTGTGGTAACTAGTAGAGTATCTAAAAGCTATCCTACAGGAGTGAAATTGACACTTCGAGATTTGATCATTTTTAATAGCCCTCTCTCGACTGTTGAGGAACGGTGATTTTTTCTTCATACTATCTGTTGAACTCTTTGCTTAGTTAGGGTTAATCTTATGAGTTTAAAGTTAACTGAAAATAGAGCTGTTTAAAAATTAAGAGTGGGAATTGGGGAGGGAGGAAGAAGAAGGGTTGGGGGTATTGGCAGGAAGGAGGGTGGGAACTATCGCTATGTTCCTTAATCTGTATATATGAGATATATGAAACTTGTATACCTTAAATAATTTTTTTTAAAAAAAGGAAGAAAAAGTAGCTTAAAAAAATCTATAGGAAAACATGAGAAAATCTTACATCTTGAATTGTGTAGAAAAATGATAAATAGAATTTCATCCAAATTAAGAATTTCTATTCTTTTAATTCCACTGTTAATGACAAGATAAGTCACACATTGGGAGAAAATATGGACTCGGTACCTTGCTGGTAAAGAACTTGTATTTAGGTATGAAAGGAAGTCTCAGAACTCAGTAAATCAAACTGCCCAACGCACAAAGTGCGAAAGGCTGAACTGAAGCTTTGTAAAAGAAAACGTGTGGGTGACAGCTGAGAGTAAGAAAATATGGTCATTGAGGAGGTGCTGTGGCCCAGCGGGTTAACGCCCTGGCCTGAAACGCCAGCATCCCATATGGGCATCAATTCAAGGCCTGGCTGCTCCACTTCCGATCCAACTGTCTGCTGTGGCCTGGGAAAGCAGTAGAGGATGGCCGAAGTCCTTGGGCCTCTGCACCTGTGTGGGAGACCCAGAGGAAGCTCCTGGCTCCTGGCTTCGGATGGGCCCAGCTCTGGCCATAGAGGCCATTTGGGGAGTAAACCAGCGGATGGAAGACTTCTCTCTCTTTCTCTCTGCCTCTTTTTAAATTTGCCTTTCAAACAAATAAATCAGTCTTAAAAAATAACATGAATTTTCAGAGCAGTGTCTTTTATTTATAATAGCCACAAATCAACAGCTCCAATGTGACTCAATTGGTAAATGAATAAACCTATTTTAAGCTGTCACATAATGACCTGTAGTAGCCAGTCCACAACTCATATACCATTAACTTCCCATTTTATAGGATATATGTGAAATTATTTCGATGTTTGTAAAATAAAAATGTGTATGAGTGATAGGAAAAGGACTCTGAACAGAGAAATCATTAATGTGAAAAAAAAAAAAAAAGGCCTGGTCTTGACTGAAATCAGTTACCAGGGTTTTCAGCTATAAAAATGGAAGAGCAAACAAAAGTAGGTCAATGGGGCAGCTTTGGTGCAGCAGTTAAGCTGCTAACAGACACCTGCGTCTCATGTCAGAGTGCCTGGGTTCGAGTCTCGGTTCCTCTTCCAACTCCAGCTTCCTGCTAATGCATATCCTGAGAGGCAGCAGTGAGGGACAAGTGCTTGGGTGAAAGCCACCCACATGGGAGATTCAGTCGGAGTTCCTGGCTCCTGGCATATGCTGTCCCAGCTCAGCCTGTTGGGAGCATTTGGGGGAGTGAATCAGGGAAGGTAAGATCTCTCTCTCTCTCTCTCTCTCTCTCTCTCTCTCTCTTTCTCTCTCTGCTTTTCAAATAATTCAATGAAAAATTTTTGATAGACAAAGGAAGAGACATACTAGACATTTTATAATTTCAGATAATTTTTTGGAAAAAATTTCATTCAGTGTCAAATCCTAATATTTAGCATTTGAAAAAAAACAACTTTCATATGTAGTTTCATTAATAGCTGCAATAATGTGCTAAAATACCAATAGATTTATTCTGTTTAATTCAACCAATATTTATTTAGCCTTGATTGAAATTCTGCTTTTGAATTGAAATTTGCTTTTGTATGAAGAGGTGTAAAACCTAGGCCATGTCTTTAAAGAACTTAGAATGCAATTTGAGAAACTAGACCTTGGTAGACATCAAGAAGCAGAACTTGCAACTGGGGACTGATTAAAAGGTATGTTTTCCAATAACACATGAAATTCTCCATTTTCTGGCACACATCAATACTTTAAGGATAAATGACCGTAAGCTAATGTCTTATTGGAAATGAATGTCTTTGTTTCCCAGATAACTATTGAGAATTAACAAATTGCTTCATTCCCATTTCCAGTTTATTTTGGAAAGGTATATGTAGGCATGCCACTATATAATAAATGTGATAAAAAATACCAAGCCAGGGTGAGCAGTTAGCCTGGCAATCAACACACCGGTGAGGACGCCCACAGCACACCTGGGAGTGCCTGGCTTCAATTTCTAGCTCTGGCTCCTGATTCCAGATTCCTGCTAACGAAGACTCTGGGAAGGAGTGGCGATGGCTCAAGTAATTGGGCTCCGACCACCCATGTGGGAAACCTGGATTGTGTCCCGCTCCCAGCTGCAGCCCAGCCCAGCCTCAGTCACTGAGGGCATTTAGGGGAGTGAACCAGCAGATGGGAGTGTGTGCTCGCTCTCTCTGCCTAGCAAATAAATGAACAAGTAGATTTTTAAAATGGCAAGAGTGCACACACTTTCCCGTAAGATGCTACTAAGAATTTATGTCCTGAAAAGTGACAACAACTTTACTTCAGATGTAACTGTGGCTGCTATTGAAGGTAATCCTCTTACTACCGTGGACCTCACAGGGTTGCCCAGGTTGAGCCGACAATGCACGCTTCTGTGCCAACAGCAGAATTACTATTTCGGAATTGCACGTCTCCATGTAAACAGTGATCATCAATGGAAAACAGCGTTTACATCTCACTTTAGAGGGAAAAATTACCACGGGGAACCAAATCAATATTGACATTCTTAATAATACATTGCCCGCATGCCTAGATAGCAGAACGGTTTCTGAAAACCTTATCTAAATCAGTGGTGTGTCTGAGGCTCCTGTCATTACTACGTGAGGCAGAGTAGGAGGGGCACAGGTAGAATACAAACACGATGTGTGTTTAGGACTGGTGTCTTTTCTTCACGTGTTTTTCTCTTATGACTTAAAGCTGCTGATGCAGAAACTTGGATGTATGATAACTATAAACATATACCAGATATAGAACATGCACTCGAGAAGGGTTAGTTCTTTAGCAACACGCAGCATGAGCCCTCATGTGGAAGCACAGTAGCGTTTTATCAGCACGCTTTGCTTCCTGTCTGCCATGCTCATCCCCAGCGTTAACGTTAACTGAATTTGTGCAAGTTTCTCTCCTACAGCGATCTTACAATATCAAGAGAAATGGGATAATTTTAAATACCATGCAGCATGATATACACATAGAAAGAAGTACTGCTCCTCTCTCGGTATCTCTGTTTCTCTGATGCTACTGCATAGAAGGCCAGGAAAGCCATCAGGTGCTGAAATGGCTATTTTTCTCCTAATTCACAGCCCTTCTTGCCAACCTGCATTGTTCTTGGCACTACTGTTATGACTCATTCAATAATTGTGTATGCTGCTTTTAAAGAACCAACTCTGACTTGAATCTCTAGTCTTGTCCCTTTATATATATATATGTATGTGTATATAGAGATTCATATATATATATATGGAAAGTATTTCATACATTCTCATAGTAATTGTAAGGTAGATTAATTTAATTGAGCCTATCTTAAAATTCACAGGATATATTTTAAACCAGTCAAAAGACGAAATACAAATGGCAATTAAGCAAAATAATTTCTGAAATCATTATATAATCCATTCTTGAAAATGCAATGTTGCATTATCACCTACGCATAATCTTTGTATTCCATGCAGAGACAACTACCCATCCTCTACTTTTCCTGTAGGCGTGTCCCAAATGATCTATCCAGATATTCCCAGTCTTCACCGTGATTAGTATGGTTATGCACGCATGTGTACAGGACAGTTGTGTATATACAAGAATCATATGTGTGGCTATTTATATATAATCACACGCATCCACCAGTCACATTAAGATGGCACGTAGCTCTCAGGCCAAGAGGTGAACCATGTCCACGCAGCCAACCCAGAGCGAGACAGCGGGGGACGTTCTACTTTGTCCTGGCAGGTGCACCCCAGTTCCTCCAGGGCTGTGACAGGGAGCAGCCCCCAGGGAAGGGCTTGTCCCGCCAAAGGTCCCCTTGGCACAGACTGAAGTTCCTAACTGACAGCACACTTCACGCGGCTCTCCAACGCCAGAGGGAGAAGCCGGCTCTGGCGACAGCTGTCACAGGCCCCGCGATGGCCTTTGTTCTGGTCACTGTCCAAGGGGTCCCCTCTGCAGGCCTGGGCTCCCCAGGCACCCGTCGCCCTCCTGCTCCCCCGGGTCCTGCAGAAGCCAGGACGGCAAAGTTGGAAGCGCGAGCCCCGCGCTTGGCTCGCTGCACAGGAGAAGGCGGGAGAAGCCCGAGGAGGGGACTGCGCGGCCCGCAGCCCGGAAAGGCGCGGTCTCAGCGCGTGGGAGCGCGTGGGAGGAAGGGAGCCGGGAGACCTGCGGGAGCCCCCGCGCGGGAACAGAAAGAGAAGCGGCTTCGGCGTCCTGGGCGAGGCGACCAAGTGAGAAGCAGCGCGCGGAGCAGCCGGGCGAGGCGCCCTGGGAGCCGGAGCGGGCGCCGCGCGGGGAGGGGCGAGGCGGGGCCCGTGTCGCTGCCGACGCCGCGGCTGCGGGTGGTGGGAGAGGCGAGCAGAGCGGGCTGCGGCCGACGGGGTGGCGGAGCGGCCGGCCCCAGCCTCCGGCCGCGGGCTGCGCGCTGCCGCGCCCTCCCCGAGCGCGGCGCGGGCCCGGGCGCAGGAGCCGGCGAGCCCGCCCCAGCCGGAGCGCGGAGCCCGGCCGCGAGCCGAGCCCGGACGTGGCGGCGCGGCGCGGACCCCGGCTGCCCCGGACCGTTCTGGAGCAGGTAGGGGCGGCGGCTGCGCGCCGTGCGCGGTGCGCGGTGCCCAACGCGGGGAACTTGGCCTGGCGACGGCGGGGCGGGCGGCTCCCGAGGGCGCTGGGCGCTGGGACCCGCCCCGCTGGGGAGAGGGCTGGGCACGCCTGGAGGGCGTGGAGACGGGGCTTGCGGGGGTGCCTTTTCTGGACACGGACCGGGCGCTCCGCCGCCTGCGGGGTGTGGGGACCGAGGCGGAGCGCAGGGACCCCGTGGACTCCGGACCTCGTCCCGGCGGCCGAGGCGCAGGGGCCCAGGAGCCTGGGGTTGCCACGGGAGATGGGCGCAGCGCTGGCACCTCTGCAGCCGGGCCGGGGGCGGCCCGGGCGCGCGTCCCCTTCCCAGGGCTTGGGGCGGGGGATGGCAGCGAAAGCCTAGTTCTGAGAACAAAGCTGTGGGGTGAAGGAGGGCTCTCCAGCTGCTGCCTCTCCGCCCCCGGCGACCCTCCGCGGCCCGCGCGGGGCAGGGTCAGCTCCATTGTCTGGGAGGCCGGCGGCCCGGGGACCGCCACCCGGGGGGGCTCGGCGGTGCTCCCTGGCCGGGCCGGTGGAAGCACCTGGTGTCCCTGGTGCCTCGCACGCCCCCGAAAGCAGATGGAGATTTTTTTTTCAAGTTCTCTCCGTATTTCCGCCTTGACACTCACTTGTGGCTCGGATCTCTGCCGGGGCCGGAGCAGGGGGCAGCGAGCCCACGCGTGACCATTGAGCGTTCACCGCGTGCCACCTGGAAGGGTGGCTGCCCCCGCGGAGGCGGGGCAGGAGCGGTCGTCTTGGGCTCAGCAGGGCTGAGCGGAGCGAGCTCCTGACCTCTCCCGCGTGGAGGTGTTGCGTCCCTGGCTGGTGCGCTCCCTGGGGCGAAGTGAGAGCTCGCACAGAGGTTGGCTGCGCGCTCCAGGGTGTGTGCGTGAGGCTCCCGCAGTCCATCCGTGCGTCAGTGAGTGCTGTTCACGGGGAGCCAGGGGGAACGACAGGGACCCCCAGGTCCTCAGTGAATCACAAGCCTAAGTAGGGGCCTCTGGGGGGGGGGACCCCTTGGACCCCCACGGCTCCTCCTTCCTGCACAGCTGCCAGAGTGAGCCAAACTTTGCTCTTGGTGTTTTCAAAAAAAAAAAAAAAAAAAAAACTTTAAAGGCAATTTGTCATCTGTGGATGGAGGGTGCTCTAAGGCCTGTCTGAAGCTGTTTTGGTTGATCTTGGGCTAGTGCACTTGGCCTGTACTTCCATGAACCGCCAGGGCCTCCGACCTCATGCTCAGCTTGTGTGCACGTAAGAGGTTTACGTTTGAGGGACTCTTTGGAAACTAGCACGCGTGTCATTGCTTTACAGACAGCGCGAATAGGTCCCAGGAATCCCATACGGGGCTATAACTATCATCCAGAATGGGAGATCTATTGGCTGAGGAAAAATCAGTTTAACCAAGCAAGGGGCAGTGTCATTGGGAGACCGCCGAGCTCTGGTGGAGTTTTCCAGTGTCCTGTGAGAACTGGGCGGTGGGGCTGTGGTTTAAAGCAAAGTATTTTAGGTTAATGCTCTAGGGTTACTGGTTTGGTTTTCCTTTCGCCCCCTCGAGTACACAAGCTCCAGTATTCCGTGCTCCATCATTAACGGGGCCTGTGGGTGTTCAGGACTCCGGCAGCGGAAGAGGTGTCTCATCAACGCCAGCCACTGCAGAGCCTGGGTGTTCTTGAAGGAGATGAAATAAAAGCAGAAAGAGCCCTTAAGAAGTCAGACATTACAATCCACTGGGTGAAAACCATAACCCCTCTGCGAGTACGTGATCCAAGTTTATGTGTGTTCCCATGCATCTGTATGTACGTACCTAATGTGCAGCATGTAACCGCGCTGAGACGTTGATGAGAAAAGATACTGCATTAGAACAGGAATATTTGCAAGTGATATTTCCATACCTTGGCGCCTGTGCTCAGCTCAGTCCCTCTAGAGTGTGCCCTGTCCGGATCTTATCACCAGGGCAAATCTGTGCCATCGACTGCATGTTCCTAGAATGAGAAAAGGCTGGGTGCAAAGGAACCTCAGAAATGGTCGACTTCAGCTCCCAGTACTGTGAAGGAAAGGAAACACACACACACACACACGCACACTCGCACACACACCCCTAAACACTGGCATGGTTACTGCACTGGGCCTTGCCCTGTCCACCACACTGGAGTATCCATAATTTGGGGACTTCCTCAAGTCCACCTGCCACTGTCACCCTCCCATGGCCTGACCTGGAGGTGGCAGCCAGTGTTTTACCACCCAGGGAACTCACGGGTTCGCTGGAAGCCAGCATTTGCACTCAGCTTGCCTCTTGCAAGCTTTTCAAGGGAATGTGCCAAACAATGATTTTGGTTTTTTTAGGCAATGGAAAGTTGATCAGCAGTGCTGCCATGACAGTGTTGGGAAGTGTGCAGTGACTTGACTTTGAAAGGACAAGGGCGCTGCCTCGGCTGCCAACGCTGCGCTCCCTCGAGGTGCTTAGTGGGCGGTGGGTTTCTCCGGTCTGCCCCAGACCTGCAGAATCGGAGTCTGGGGCCGGGCACTGGCTCTTGGCTGCTCTTCAGGAGCACTGCATTTGCAGATTGAAGTCCAGCGCTCAATCAAGAACCAAGGGCCAGCCCCTCCGGCTGTCCAGCATGGCCTCTCCTCTGCAGATGGAGGGCTCCACACAGATTTTTTAGGTGGTTATTCCCATCTCATTACAATAACTCAACAGTAAACCCAGCTACTGATTGGAAGGGAGTTTAGAATCCCATGAGCTAGCTGTAACTAAAAGAATCCAGAGACAAAATGCTGGTGTTTTCAAGAAGGTTGGAGACGTTAAGTGCTGGGGTGTTATCAGCTGACTTCTTTTCTTTTCTATCCCACAGAGGATTTGAATGCTCTGTGTACAGTTGTGTTTTCCAAAGTGGCTGTTTTACATGGCCTGAGCTTTCTGCCCTCTGTGTCTGCTCATTTGTGTGGGTGTGGAGACGCCGGGTGGAGCTCGCCCCACCTCATTCATGTTCATGCCTCAGCCCACTAAGTCCAGCTCCTCTGACCGCCTCCCGACTCTGCCTCTCACCTCTGCTCTCCCACGTGGGTTCTTCACGCTGTCTCCCCTCCTCCACCTTCCCTCCTTCTCCTGTTGCCCTGGGTTTCCCCGTTGGCTTTCACTCTTGGCGTGCACGTGACTGGGCCCATGCACAGCCCAGTTCTGACTTCCTTCTCTACATTCAGACCTGCACCTGCCAGCAGGAGCCTTGCCTGGATGCTCCAAGCCGAGTCCAAGCTGGCATTCTCTCCATTACCTCTCCATGCTTGAGTCTGTCGCTCCTGTCACTTTGTTTCCTGCTGTTTCCTTCATCTCTCTGATCTTCCCTTTCCCTCCCCCACTTCCCATCAATCGTGGGCTCTTCACAGTTCATCTTACAAGCAGTGCTTGGATTAATCAGCCCCGCTCTGACCTTCTAGGACTGCCCTTGGTCGAGTCTTCGTCAGATCCTATTGGAGCTGAGGGACCAGGCCCTAGTTCATCTTCCTGCTCTTGTCTGGCCCTGCCTCATCCGCTCCTACTCTGCCAGAGTGATTTATCTTAAATGCAAATTCAGCCATGAGGCCGGCCTGGCTAAACGACTTGAATAATTTCCTGTTTTCCACCATGCGAAGAGCACGCAGCTCTGGGTCACATGAGGTGTCCTTCTTGACACCAGCCCAACCCATCCCCTGCCTCCCCTCGTGACCCACAGCCGTGCCTTTCACGACAACACGGACACACTTGTGGTTCTCCAAGCAGCACTGCACACTGCATCTGACATTGACTTTATTCCTCCTCCTGTGGGCTGGAAATGAGCTCTAAGTTTGTTACCCAGCTGGAATCAAGTCCAGAGCATCTTCTTCCAAACGCACCACCCCATGGAGGTCCCTCTTTAGACCGCTCCTCCCTGCATGCGCCTCGCTGTGCCTAACCCTGTGTTGTAACAGCCTGACTTCGTAGGGCTGTGATGGCTGCTGTCTTGGGCATCTCGTGAAGGTGTCTAGTTCGGGCAGGTGTTCGCTGAATGGACACAAAGCATCAGGAAAGACAAAGAACAAAGTTGTGGTCTTTGGAGAATCCACCTCCCATAGCTGAGGACCGACCGATGGAACCCTCTCTCCCTCGCTACCGCATCTCCTGTCCCTCTCATCCTCCTTCCCTCGCTACCGCATCTCCTGTCCCTCTCATCCTCCTTCCCTCGCTACCGCATCTCCTGTCTCTCTCATCCTCCTGGATCCTGCACATGCACCCTCTCCCACCTTCTTCCTCCCAGAGAAATCATCTGCTCACTTTGCATGAAGGAAAATAAACCTCCAAGAGACCACCGACTTCTAGTTGATCCAGACTTGTACAGAAGTCTGATTATTTATGGTGTGCTCTTAGTATTTTTAAACAGTGGGAAAAAAATTTCCTCTTTAACAAACATCATCTACCCTGGGGTTGTGAGTTACCACTAGAGGCCAGATCCAACCCTGGACAGTCTGTGGACAGCCTGTGAGCTGAGTTCATGTTGTCTATGTGTTTAAAGTCAATGACAAACAAATCACACCAAACCAAGAATGTGAGGCTAACACAGGTTTCAGGGCTCATATAACCTAAGATATTTACTATCTGATCTTCTACAGAAAATATTTTTTTGTTTAGTAAATATAAATGTCCAAAGTACAGTTTATGGATTACAATGGCTTCCCCTCCCCATAATTTCCCTCCCACTCGCACCCCTCCCATCTCCTGCTCCCTCTCCCATTCCATTCACATCAAGATTCATTTTCAATTATCTTTATATACAGAAGATCAATTTAGTATATATTAAGTAAAGATTTCATCAGTTTGCACCCACACAGAAACACAAAGTGTAAAATACTGTTTCAGTACTAGTTATAGCATTACTTCACATTGGACAACACATTAAAGACAGATCCCACATGAGAAGTAAGTACACAGTGACTCCTGTTGTTGACTTAACAATCTGACACTCTTGTTTATGGCGTCAGTAATCTCCCTAGGCTCTAGTCATGAGTTGCCAAGGCTATGGAAGCCTGTTGAATTTCGCTGAGCCCTGATTCATAGGAACAGTGAGACCCAAAGCACATTTAGTGGGGCTGGTGCTGTGGCGCAGCAGGTTAATGCCCTGGCCTGAAGCGCTAGCATCCCATAATGGCGCTGGTTCGAGTCCTGGCTGCTTCACTTCTGATTCAGCTCTCTGCTATGGCCTGGGAAAGCAGTGGAGGATGGCCCAAGTCCTTGGGCCCCTGCACCCACGTGGAAGACCCAGAAGAAGTTCCTGGCTCTTGGCTTCGGATCAGTGAAGCACTGGCCGTTGCGGCCAGTTGAGGAGTAGACCATCGGCTGGAAGACCTCTCTTTCTCTCTCTGCCTCTTCTCTCTCTCTCTCTCTATGTAACTCCAACTTTCAAATAAATAAATTAATCTTTTAAAAAAAGCACATTTAGTAAAATTTGTGTAGACTTTAGTAAATAATTCAAATACTAGAAAAAAATTGGATATGTAAAACTAAGTTGTAGGCCTCCAGATAATATAATGAAGCTATAACCTATACCGCACTCAAATAGTTGATGTCATAATTATTTCTCAAGTTTTTGATGCTTGTTATTTGTCCACAATAACTATGATAGGCATAACTACTATGAGGATGTGTGAGGAAAGAAAGTTAATTCCTCATAAATTTATTGTGTAATTTTTGGTTACATGTATGCTTGGAAGTAGTTTAGGGTGCTTGATGTTCAGTTTCTCATAAGCTAAATTGAGTTATACATGGATATTGTCCCTTAAATATTCTTTTTTTCTACAACTAAAATGTTAAAAGTATTTTAATTTCATTTTTATTACTGGAATTAGTTAGTGTTTTAAAAATAAGCCAGGGAGGTTAAAACCTCCAGCATGTGGTACAGTATGCCTTTAATGAACACATTTGAAATATTAAATAATTCCTTTAAGAATGATAAAGTCTTATTCAGGCTCACTCATTTTCTTTCCAATTTAGATTCTTGGTTATGAGCAGCTCGGTAATATGTGGCTTGGAGTCCCCTGATGGAAACAGTCTCATGAGCTCCCAAATCTTCTCTTTAAAAGTCTATTAATATGCCTTTTATCTCTATTATTTGGAACAGAGAGCTATTAACTTTACATTTATTTGAGTGATTTAAACCAATTGTTAGAGCAAGGCAAAAGAATTTGGCCTAAGAAACAAAGGAACTTAGGAGAGAGTACTGAAAAAAATTTTTTATGTAGAGTTGCTATTTTTAGTTTAGAGTATGTAGACATAAGGAATGGTTTTCTGGGGGGAAACTAAGACATGTTATTTTCCAGGAAGGAAACCTGCTACATCTACAGATACACAGGTATTCAGGTAAGGATGGTCAATGGAGTTTTCCTAATATAGCCAATGAAGCAGATATTGAGACAGGAAACTGAAATGTAGTATAGTATGATCAGTAGGAACACAAGCTTGAGCAAGACAAGTGTGGGTTGGAAGTCAGTTCCACTTCCTCCTCTGTGAACCAGTGCATACATGGAAGAACCTTCCCAAGCCTCATCTCTGAAATGGGGTAGGCAAAGAGCCTGCCTTATGGGTTCCGTGTAGGATTTAGGAAGACGACATGCTCTGAAACCCTCAGCCTAGCAGGTTATTAATGACTGCTAGGGGCAACACCTCCTGTGTGTTGAGACTTTTGCTAAAAGTTTCATTCTACAAAAGTCTGGGGTACTTCAAACAGTTTCAGTTACTTTCTGACAAGTTGGTCATTGCAAAATCAGAATAATGAGAAGACGTGCTATTATGGGCTCAGTTCTGATGAACAAATGGGAACTTGTTGGTGACCCCTACGTGGTGCGGATCTTAGAACAAAGTAATCCCCGTACATCTCGGTTCGAATTATGTTGAGATGGTTTGGTGGGTAGTCGATCCCTGGAGAGAGGATTGTGAAATGTTAGGGAGGAAAGATGATGATAACTCACTGGACAGAAATCACAAAATCAGATGTGACATCAATCTTAAAAAACAAAATAATGGTTTTCTCATCACGCATTATCATCAGGAAGCAAAGAAGCCACAGAACTGTCACCCTGCTCGTCAGGATCTGTCCGTGAGATGACATCGAGCTGGGACACATGCAAGTCGTCCAAAGTGGACAAAAGAAATGTGAACCCACACGAATTGTGGGGACAAAGTCTCGGCATGAAGGGAGCTGAGAAAATGTGCATCCATCCCAGATTCGCTTTTGTCTTGTTCAGAGCAGCAAGGCAGGGTCAGCCTCTGCTTAGCAGTGATGGTGAATGGAAAGGAAATGCGACTTGAAAACGACTGAAAGATCTTCATGGCTTAAAAATCATTCTTCACCATTTTGACCTCTTTACTGTCCATCAAGAAAAACTCAAAAAAGTAAAAAATAAAAAAGGAATTAACGTTCAAGATAGGTAAGGAAGCTAAAACAAAAATTTACCTAGATCTTATTTATTTAATTTATTTGAAAAACACATAAAGATCTCGCATCTGCTGGCTCATCCCCCCAGAATGCCTGAAATAGCCAGGGCTAAGGGTAGGGCGAGTGGAAGCCAGGAGCTGGGAGCTGGGAGCTCAGTCCAGGTCTTGCAAGGGGGTGGCAGGGACCACACACTGAGCCATCCCTGTCACTTCTCAGAGTGTGCATTAGCAGGGAGCTGGAATGGGAGGAGGAGCCAGACTCAAACCCAGGCACTCCTAGATGGGAGGCAGGTACCCAGTGCCAACTTAACCTCTGTGTCAAACACCAGCCCCTGTTTTAGCTCTCTTAAGTGAATTTACGTTAGGTTCAAGTTCACCACATTCCAGGATACTGAAAGATCGGAAAACGAGATTTGCAAGTGCCTCGGTAATCTTTGGGGTGTCATGGAGAGTTATGAGAATGCTTTTCCACTTGAATTGAGATGATCCTGCGACTTTCATCCTTTGTTTTGATAATGCAGTGTGCTGAATTGGTTTGTTTTTATATGCTGAACCATTCTTACATCACAGGAGTAAATCTTACTTGGTCACGCTGGATTGGATTTTTTTTTTTTTTAACCTGCTTTCCATTCTCTTTTGCTAGTGGTCTGTTGAGAGATTTGGAACAGTTTCCACCGGGGTATGGGTCTGTGGTTTTCCTTTCTTGTACCTTTGGCGTTTGGACCAGGATAACGCTGCCCTCATATACTCAGTTTGGAAGTGTTCTCCCAGGCTGAAACTCGGGGAGTGTCTGACATGAGTTCGTCTTTGAGTCTTTGGTAGAACCCGTCAGTGGAGCCTTGTGGTCCTGGGCTGCTCCTTGTGGGGAGATAGATGTGCCATCACCAATTCAGCCTCTTGACCATTTACAGGTCTCTTGAGACCTGCTGTTTCTCCAGGATCCAGTCTCAGTAGGTTGTGTGCTCTAGGACTTCGTTTCATTGTGTTATCTGCTTTGTTAAGTACAGTCGTTCCTGGTTGCCTGGTGATCCTCTGGACTCCTGCGGCATCTGCGAATTGCTTCCTCTTGCTGGCTTGTGTTTGATTCACCACCTTTTATCTTGCTCTGTGAATGTGCTTGCTGATTTTGTTGGTCTTTTCAAAAAAACTCAATTCTTGCTTTCCTTGATTTTAAAAGTTACTTTTCTGTTCTCTGTTTCATAGATTTCTGATGCGATTTTATCATTTCATTCATTTTGCTGACTTTGGGATTAGTTTGTTTCTTTTTCTGGTTCCATGAGGTGTAAAATTAAGTTGTTGTCTTGAGATCTTTCTACTTCTTTAGTACAGACATTTATCACTATAAACTCCCTTTTCTTAATATTGCTTTTGCCACATCCCATAAATTTTGATGGTTGTGTTTTCGTTTTCATGTGTCTCAGGTATTTTCTAATTTCTCTTGTGATTTGTTTTCTGATCCATTCATTTCAAGATGGTGTTATTTAATTTTAACATATTTGTGAATTTTCCAGTCACTTCTGTTACTGATTTCTATTTTCATTCCATTGTGGTTATAGAAGATATTTGGTATAACTTCAAATTTCCAAAATTTGTGAAGGCTGGTGATCTATGGTGGAGAATATTCAGTGGGCACTTGAGACGAGAATGCATTCTGTTATTGTTAGATGGGGTGTTTCATATATGTCTGTTATATTCAATTGAGCTACAGTATTGCTCAACGATTCCATTTTTAATGGTCTTTGGTCTGATTTTTCTATTTATTATTAGTAATTGGGTATTGAAACTTATGACTGTGTTACTCTCTAGTTCCACCTTAAGTTCTTTCAAAGTTTTCTGTATTGATGTAAGCGCTGTGATGTTGTATTTATGATTGTTGTATCATTCCATCGACTTGACTGTTTTATCATAAAATGTCCTGTGTTGTTTCTTGTGGCAATTTGTTACGTAAAGTTTATTTTGTCTGATGTAAGTATGGCCATCTTGCCTACTGTGGGCACTCTTTCCATAGAATATCTTTTTCAAGTCTTTTTCCCTTCTTTGATGTTTAACCTATGTCCTTAAATCTAAAGCAAGTCTCTTGTTTATTGCATACAGTTGGACTTTGTTTATTTTTTAATCTATTAACATACTCTATATGTTTTATTGTGGAGTTTAATCCATTTACATTCAAAGTATTTTTTTTTTTTTTGGTGTGTTTTGTGCTTCTTGCTTTTTGCTGCCTTCCTCTGTGTTTCATTGACTGCTGTTGTTGGCACATGTTCTGAGTCTCTCTTGTGCTTCTTTTCTTCTTTCTTACCTTTTATGTGGTGTGTCTTCTACAGGCAATTTCTTGGTAAGAATAACAGGTATTACATAAAACACCATCTATTTTTGGATAGTAACAACTTAAACTTCAATCACATGCAAAACTTCTACCGTTGCATTCCCACATATTTTATGTTCTCGATGTCAAAAATTACACATTTTAGACTGTGTATTGATAAAGATAGTTTTACAGTTATAATATTTCTATGCTTTGGTCTTAAATTTTTGCTTTTCTTTGAAAATATCAATTGTCTTGTTCTTCATACTGTATGGTTTTCAATATTTTCTAAATGTCTTTGCTTTTTATGAAAATCACTGGCACATCTCATTTTAAATACCGCATTTTACACACACTGAAGGTGGGTGGCAACCCTGTGTGCCGCAAGTCTTCAGGTGCCATTTTCCAACAATGTGTGCTCACTTCATGTCACTTGTCATGCTTTGGTAATTCTTGCTATATGTCAGTCCTTTTCATTATTATTGCACCTTTTATGGAGATCTTTACTGTTGTTGTTGTAATTGTTTGGGGCACCATGAGCCATCCTTATGAGAGGTGGCAAATGTAGCTGATGAATGTGGTGTGCGTTCTGACTGCTCCATGGACTGGCCATTTCCCCATCTCTCTACCCCATTCTCAGACCTTCCCATTCCCTGAGACATAACTATTATAAATAACCCTACTGAGTGCTGAGGTCAAAGGAAGATCACACATCCCTCACTGGCCGCCAAAGGTTGAATGTGGATCAGCTTAGTGAGGAAGGCAGGTTGAAAGCTGAGGGCGGACACAAACTAGGCCCCTTGCAGCAGTTAGCCGGATTGTGAAAGTGAAGAAAAAGCTCTTAAAGGAAGCTGAAAGTGCTACTCCAGTGTGCACACACATGTTAGGAAAGCAAAGCATCCCTACAGTGTTCATAGGGAAAGTTATGGCCATCTGAATAGGAGATCCAACGACCCATAGCCTTGCTCTAGGTCAAAACCCAATCCAAAGCAAAGCCCTAACCCAACCCTTCCCTTCCCTTCCCTTCCCTTCCCTTCCCTTCCCTTCCCTTCCCTTCCCTTCCCTTCCCTTCCTTTCTTCCTTTCTGAAGATTTGATTATTAGAGAGAGAGAAAGATCTTCCATCCACTGGTTCAGTCCCCAAATGACTGCAACAACCGTGTATGGGTCAGGCTACAGCCAGGGGCCAGGAACTGCATCCTGGTCTGCCATGTGGGTGGCAGGGACCCAAGCACCTGGACCATTGTCTGCTTCTCTTTCGGGTGCGGTCACAGGATGCTGTTTTGGAAGCGATGCAGCCAGGATTTGAATTGGCACTCCCTTTTGGGAGTTCTGTGAGGGCAGAGGGAGTGAGGAAGCTGCAGATCTGTCAGAGTTTGACTCATGAGGTTTAAGGAGAGAAGCCATCTCCCTAACATTAAAGAGAGCGGTGAAGCAGCAGGTGCCACACATTCTCCAGAAGATCCCAGATAACTGACGAGGCTGGCTGCAGTAAACAACAGGTCTTCTGTGTGGACAAAACAGTTGGACTCTGGGGGAGGGTGCAATCCAGGACTTCGACAGCTGGAGAGGCAAAGTCAATGCCTGGCTTCAGGGCTCCACAGGACAGGCTCTTTCCCATGAGGGGCCAATGCCGCGGATGGCTGACTGTGAGTGGGGGCCTGTGATCAATTGCTATTCCAAAAACCCTAGAGTCCTTTAGCAGTGTAATAATTATCTTCTGCCCTGTGGTCTACCAGTGGACTAAGAAAGCCTGAATGAGAGTTTATCTGTTCGCATCGTGTATTACTGACAATTTTTTTTTATTTTTTTAACTTTAATTTGATGAATATAAATTTCCAAAGTACAGCTTATGGATTACAATGATTCCCCTCCATAATGTCCCTCCCACCTGCAACCCTCCCTGTTCCCACTCCCTCTCCCCTTCCATTCACATCAAGATTCATTTTCGATTCTATTTATATATAGAAGATCAGTTTAGCATACATTAAGTAAAGATTTCAACAGTTTGCTCCCACACAGAAACATAAAGTGAAAAATACTGTTTGAGTACTAGTTATAGCATTAGGTCTCGATGTACAGCACACTAAGGACAGAGATCCTACATGAGGAGTAACTGCACAGTGACTCCTGTTGTTGACTTAACAAATTGACACTCTTGTTTATGGCATCAGTAATCACCCTAGGCTCTTGTCATGAGCTGCCAAGGCTATGGAAGCCCCCTGAGTTCACTGACTCTGATCATATTTAGACAAGGCCATGGTCAAAGTGGAAGTTCTCTCCTCCCTTCAGAGAAAGGTACCTCCTTCTTTGATGACCTGTTCTTTCCACTGGGATCTCACTCACAGAGATCTTTCATTTAGTTTTTTTTTTTTTCCCCCAGAGTGTCTTGGCTTTCCATGCCTGAAATACTCTCATGGGCTTTTCAGCTGGATCCGCATGCCTTAAGGGCTGATTCTGAGGCCAGAGTGCTGTTTAGGACATCTGCTATTCTATGGGTCTGCTGTGTATCTCGCTTCCCATGTTGGATCGTTCTCTCCCTTTTTTATTCTATCAGCTAGTATTTGCAGACACTATTCTTGTTTATATGATCCCTTTGGTTCTTTTTAAAGATTTATTTATTTATTTGAAAGGTAGAATTACAGAGAGGCTGAGGGAGGGGGAGATAGAGAGAGAGAGAGAGAGAGAGAGAGAGAGGTCTTTCATCTGCTGGTTCACTCCCCAGATGGCTGCAACAGCAGGGGCTGGGCTGATCTGAAACGAGGAGCCAGGAGCTTCTTCTGGGCTTCCCACATGAGTGCAAGGGATCAAGGGCTTGGGCCATCTTCCACTGTTTTTTGAGGTGCATTAGCAGGGAGCTGGATTGGAAGTGGAGCAGCTGGGACTCAAACCAGTGCCCATATGGGATGCCAGCACTGCAGGTGGCAGCTTTACCCACTTTGCCACAGTTCTGGCCTCATATTACTGAAGATTTTAAGCTGCTGTTGAGATCTGCTGAGAAAAATGAAAAAGGTTCTATATCTTTCTCAGGATTTGTTTTTGTGTGATTCCATGTTGCTCTCTGTCATCCTTTTATTTCACCTTGCAGCACCACCTTATGTGTGTGTGTGTGTGTGTGTGTGTGTGTTTTTCTTGGTAAAGTAGTTTGAGGATTGATGAACTCCTCTGCTTTCATCTGGGAAAGTTTTTATTTATTTATTTATTTATTTTTAAAGATTTATTTATTTATTTGAAAGTCAGAATTACACAGAGAGGAGAGGCAGAAAGAGAGAGAGAGAGAGAGAGAGAGGTCTTCCATCCAATGGTTCACTCTCCAATAGGCTGCAACAGCTGGAGATGCGCCAATCCAAAGCCAGAAGCCAGGAGCTTCTTCTGGGCCTTCCACGTGGGTGCAGGAGCCCAAGCACTTGGGCCATCTTCTACTGCTTTCCCAGGCCATAGCAGAAAGCTGGATCTGAAGTGGAGCAGCCGGGTCTTGAACCGGTGCCCATATAGGATGCCGGCGCTTCAAGCCAGGGCGTTAACCTGCTGCGCCACAGCGCCGGCCCCATCCATCTGGGAAAGTCTTTGTTTCATCTTCATTTTTGAAGGATAGCTTTGCTGCCTGTAATGTTTATCCTGCCCTGTTCTTTGGGGTTTCCACAGAGAAATCTACTGACAGTACCGTGGGTGCTCCCTTCTGTGTGTCGTCTCAGCCCCTTGCTGCTGCTTGGGCGATCTCTTGTCTGACTGTCTACAGGTTCACTGTCACGTGTCTCAGTGTCGGCCTCCTTGGGCTCACCCTGCTGGAGTCCGCTGAGCATCTCCAATTCGGACATTCACTTCCTGCCTCAGATTTGGGGAGCTTTCAGCCTCTGTTTCTTCAAACGAACTCAGAGTCCCTTTATTTTCCTCTTTTGGGGGATGCTGGGACTCCAGTAATGCCTCTAATTTCCCATCTGTGTTCCGTGAATGCCTTCTCCATCTTCCTCATGTTTCTTTTTGCTCTCTGACTCAGTCATTTCAAATGACTTGTCTTTATATCCACAGTGCTTTCTTCTGCACACCAAGTCTACTCCTGGACACTTCTAGTGATTCTTTCATTTCAGTTACTGTGTTCTTCAGCTCCAAAATTTCTATTTAATTCTTTTTATACTTTCCATCTCTTTGCTGGTAGTGTCATTTTGTGATTGCAAGTTTTCCTAAAGTTTCTTAATTTCATTTCTGTGTTCTATTTAGACTCATTGAACTTGTTTTGAAGATGGTTATTTTGAGTACTTTAGCAGGTAACTCAAAGATTTTTGTTTCTGTAGGGTTGGTTCCTGGAAATTTATTTTGTTCTTTTGATTGAGCCATGTTTCCTTTGTGTGTGTGTGTGTGTGTGTGTGTGTTTGGTTTTGGTTTTTCTTTTGCATTTTTTAAACAATTTTTTTTTAATTTTTTTTTTTTTTTTTTTTTTTTTTTTTTTTTTTTGCTGAGACTTGGGGAATTGGGGAATTTAAAAGAGCAGTCACCCTTCCCAGTCTCTATGGAGCAGCTTCCTAGATGGAGAGAACTTCACCAGTAAGCAAGGCTAGAGACTGGGGAACCTCTTATGGCTTTTCTGGGGGTGTACTTTCTCTGGGTTTGTGTGTTTAATGTGCTTTTCTGTAGCTTGCAATCTCTTGCTCCCTCTGGTGTCTGCGTGTCATGCTGCAGGGTCTCTGGTGCAATAGCCAAAAACTCCCAGCTATTTTGAATTCAGTCCCCCTAGGTACCCAAAGCATGCCAGCTTTATCACTGCTGTGTCACACAGAGGAGAACCCAGTGTTTTTGATATCTGCTGAAAGCCAGAATAATGGGTGCGTGTTCCTGTCTCTCCCTCTCGGGGCAGAAGCGATGAGGGGGGCGTTGTCTGCCAGCTGTGCCGGCTTGAGTGGGAGAGGCTCCCAGGTAGAACGCAGAGGCATTCTCTTCATTTCAGTGCGGCTGACCGTGGCCTGCGTTCCTTAGGGAGACTGAGACTCCTTCACCGGCTTCTGGAGTCCTCATAAGGCATTTTACGCTTGTGGAGTTCTTACGTCAGTGTCTGTGTTGGGAATCAGGTCCAGGACTTCCTAATCCACCCTGGCTGATGTCATGGCACAGGCTGGAGTTCAGTGTGAGTTTAGCAAAACATTCTGCACTTTATTTTTATTTTCTGACAGACACCGTTGCCTTGATTGGCCCTGGTTCCCTTTCCTGGACAGGAGAAACTAAATAGGACGAGATGGATTGCACCAAGTCAGGTCACTTTAGAGCAAATGCTTAAGAGACCAGAGTCAGCCTTGGGCTGTAAAAGATCAAATTCAGGGACACATAGTTGAAGGAACAGGGAGATCGATCTCGTAACTTCAGGGAGAAACCTAAGCAGAGGTTCTGGCCAAGAAGAAATCAGGAGGCAGAGGCAGGAGTGAAATCCTGGATCCTTCAGTCCAGCCTCAGGACTCCCACGCAAGCAGTTTGCACTCACGTAGAAATTAGAAAAAGGAGTTTTGGTTGATATAGGAACAATACAAAACACACATAAACCAAAAGAGTAAGAATGAAATAATGTGTAATTCCACTGCTTCAGGAACATCTGCGCCTGTCACGTCGGCCTCTGTGCTTTCTTGGTGTTGTGTGTGTGGGTAGGTAGGGTCACGTGTAGGTGCCTGTGAGTGTGTGTAGGTCACAGTTCACTGTTTTCCTGATTGTGCGGCAACTGCTGCAAGACAAGCAAGCTCTAGAAGTGCATGGTGACTGCCGGTCCCTTTCAGTGGTGACTTTCCCCCTGGGGGTTTTTCAAGGTTAAGATGAGGCCGGGTGGTAGCCGAGGACTTTTCATCCATTTTTGGGTGACTCTTTCCTTCTCTGTCTTCACTTTGTTGTGCTGGGGTCGTATTGCTTCCATGACGGAAGTCATGCTATTACTAAAGCTAGCACAAAGACAGCAGAAGTTGAGAGAGAGGAGAAAGGTGGTGAAGACATGATCAACTAGCCGCGAAGCAACCTCCCACACTACCTCGGGGTCTCTGTGGGCTACAGAAAGACAGTCCCGGCAATGGATTATGGAACTTCCATTGTTAGTTGAGAACCATAGAGGCCACAGAGACAAATGCATGCAACATGGATTCCCACCTAACGTAGCAAGCCTGAGCGTTAAGAAATGAGCTGTTGGGACACACTGAAACACAGCAGGTGAAGCCGCTGCTTCAGATTCCATCTTAGAGACCGGTTCACATCCTGGCGCTCTACATCAGACCCAGATTCCTGCTAGTGTGCCTGGGAAGCAGCAGATGATGGCCCAAGTGTTTGGGTTCCTGCTACCCATGTGGGAGATCTTGATGGAGTTCGCAGCTCCTGGTGTTGGCCTGGTCAACCCCAATTGTTGGCATTTGGGAAGTGAACCAGCAGATGGAAGATTCTCTCTCTCTCTCTGTCAAGTAAATAAATACATTAATAAATAAATAAATTGGCCAGCGCCACGGCTCAGTAGGCTAATCCTCCACCTGTGGCACCAGCACACCGGGTTCTAGTCCCTGTCAGGGCGCCAGACTCTGTCCCGGTTGCCCCTCTTCCAGGCCAGCTCTCTGCTGTGGCCCAGGAGTGCAGTGGAGGATGGCCCAAGTCCTTGGGCCCTGCACCTGCATGGAAGACCAGGAGAAGCACCTGGCTCTGGGCTTTGGATCAGCGCGGTGTGCCGGCCACAGCATGCCAGCCACAGCGTGCCGGCCGCAGTGGCCATTGGGGGATGAACCAATGGAAAAGGAAGACCTCTCTCTGTCTCTCTCTCTCACTGTCCACTCTGCCTGCCAAAATAAATAAATAAATAAATAAATCCTTTAAAATAGGCTATTATAAGCAACCCCATCACTCACCATCCTTACTTTTATCATTTTTATTTATTTAGTTTGTCTTTATAGTTTTGTCATCTGATTTTTATCCCTATGCATTATAATTTTGTTCAGTGTGATTATGAAATTTATGTTCATAGAATCTGCTTTGTAGGTTATTCAGATTAATTGCTTCATATGTATTCTTTTTTTTTTTTGACAGGCAGAGGGGACAGTGAGAGAGAGAGACAGAGAGACAGAGAGAAAGGTCTTCCTTTGCCGTGGGTTCACCCCCATTGGCTGCTGTGGCTGGTGCACTGCGCTGATCCGAAGGCAGGAGCCAGGTGCTTCTGCTGGTCTCCCATGGGGTGCAGGGCCCAAGTACTTGGGCCATCCTCCACTGCACTCCCAGGCCATAGCAGAGAGCTGGCCTGGAAGAGGGGCAACCAGGACAGAATCCGGCGCCCCGACTGGGACTAGAACCCGGTGTGCCAGTGCTGCAAGGTGGAGGATTAGCCTATTGAGCTGCGGCACCAGCCCATATGTATTCTTTTACTATAATTATTACTATTTGACAGTCAGAGGTATAGAGACAGAAAGAGAGAGCAAGTGATCACCCATCTGCAGGTTCATTCCCCAAATGCCAGCAGTGCTGGGCTGGGTTGGAGCTGAAGCTAGGAGCCAGGAACACAATCTAGATCTTCTACATGGGTGGTAGGACCCCAATTACGTGAGCCAGTACCACTGCCTCCCACAGTCGGCATTAGCAGGAAGCTTAAATCAGGAGCCAGCACCAGGGATTGAATCCAGGGGCTCCAGCATGCAGCAGGGATCTGCTAACTGGCATCTTACCTGCTTGGCCATCTTTCCTGCTTTTAAAAAAATATTTATTTATTTATTTGAAAGTCAGAGTTACATAGAGAGAAGGAGAGGCAGAGAGACACAGAGAGAGGTCCTCCATCCACTCCCCAATTGGCTGCAACAGCTGGAGCTGTGCCTATCCGAAGTCAGGAGCCAGGAGCTTCTTCCAGGTCTCCCATGATGGTGCAGGGGCCCAAGGATTAGGCCATCTTCTGCTGCTTTCCCAGGCCACAGCAGAGAGCTGGATCAGACATGGAGCAGCTGGGACTCGAACTGGTACCCATACGGGATGCTGGCACTGTAGGTGGCAGCCTCACCTGCTATGCCATAGCGCTGGCCCCTTTATATATTTATTCTTGAATCTGTAAGAATGAGTTTGTGCATCCTACTGTTAATGGGCTTTGGGGCTCTTGTCTGTAGTTGGGGTATGTTGTGAAAAAAGCTGTTCTGCTGAGCGATACAGATGCATACAAGTATCTACAAGGGGTGTACCTGGCAGGGGTGTGGGATAATGGAAATGCATGCTCAAGCAGTCAGCCAACATTTAATAAGATCTTCTTAGGCTGACATTTCTGGCCAAGAATAACAAGAGGGTGTTTATTTATTCAGGAGAATTGCTGTTGGTAGAATCAAAATATCAGTGTCACAAGTTTAGAATGTCAAGAGCCTAACAAAATAACACTTGGAATAAATGTGTGTTAGTTGACCAATGCTTAACAACAATAAGCCGAGTGTCACCATAACAAAAGCTGACGTGCTACTGAAATTGAAGCGTGATGTCTAATGTCTTAAGTCGATGAGCTCATGTTTAGAATACTGTATTCCCTTTGGGGAGCCAAAAAAATGAAGGGTTTTCTACACAGAGGGAATGGAGTGGAATAGTTAGACCCCAGGAAAGTATGTGAAAAGTTTTTTTTCTGGGAAAAGGGTAGAGAGACTGTGTCATCTTTCATGCAGGAAAATGATGACACCTGTTTTGTGGCCTCCTGGATGTGGACCAGTGGACAGAGCAGGGGATCACATTAAGGCATCCTTCGCGCGACTCATGGTTTCATAGCAATTGGAATGTAACAAACCCCAGGGAAGGAACGGTGACCTTATAACACAGGGGTTCACTGGGGAAGAGGCGTTCTCACAGAAACAGGAAGAGCACCTGCCCAGGTGGCTGTGGGGTCCTGACTCTGCTGGTGGCTTCCAGAATCTTCTCCAAGTATATCCCATTCAAGGAAGACTGAAAAGATTCACGGCCCCACCGAGGGCCCTTCCGCACCACCTGTGAAATGTCCTGCTCGGCGTGTGTTTCTGCTTCTCGGAGATGCGTTGCTATGTCCTACGTCACGACATCACGTGCTGTGTAGTGTGACTTCGACAATGATGGCCATTTTCCATGTGAATAGTTACTACTCGGAGAAGGGATAGGGTCAAAACGAAGGGAAAAGTAGCCTCTGAGGACGACCCTTCAGAGAGTCACGCACTGTGATAACGGAGCCCCTTTTAGGTTTTGGAACACCTCATTCAGGACTGTTTTGATTGATAGAAGCAGGAGATACAGTGGGGTGGGTACTTCAGTGAGAAAAAGGAATGTCAGAATTCTTGATGTTTTACCAATTCAATGATTGTTTTTCTAAGACTATGTATTAGAATTAAAAATCTCTACAAGGCCAAAGGATGCACATAATTTAATGATGTGCCCTGAAATTGATGCTCTTAAAAAATAAAACAAAACAAGAAACATCAATCTAAAGGAGTAAATGCAGCACTAAAACTATTGAAGAATGAATTTTATTGTTTAGATATTTTCATATTTTCTTTTTTTTTTTTTTGACAGACAGAGTTAGACAGTGAGAGAGAGAGACAAAGAGAAAGGTCTTCCTTCCATTGGTTCACTTCCCTAATGGCCACCATGGCCAGTCCTGCACTGATCCGAAGCCAGGAGCTGGGTGCTTCCTCCTGGCCTCCCATGTGGGTGCAGGGACCCAAGCACTTGGGCCATCCTCTGCTGCCCTCCCGGGCCACAGCAGAGAGCTGGCCTGGAAGAGGGGCAACCGGGACAGAATCCGGCACCCCAACCAGGACTAGAACCCGGGGTGCCGGTGCCGCAGGCAGAGGATTAGCCAAGTGAGCCATGGCGCTGGCCGATACTTTCATATTTTCAAGATATCAGTAACGTAATCCCATTCCTGTATCACCACCATCTTACCATTGGAAAGATATCCAGACTTCACACAAGCGAGCACAGAATGGTTCAATCTCACACACCAGATGGCTCAGGTCAGTGGCCAGTAGCACAGCTGTGACAGTATAAACAATAACACCTGTGACACACCTGGGATAATGGAGGCAGAAACAACCTGTGACACACTGTGTCAGTGCAGGAGTAACACCCATGACACACTGTGACAGTACAGGAGTAACACCTGTGACAGTGCAGGAGTCACACCTGTGACACACTGTGACAGTGCAGGAGTAACACCCTGTGATATTGTGACAGTGCAGGAGTAACACCCTGTGACACTGTGACAGTGCAGGAGTAACACCTGTTACACACTGTGACAGTACAGGAGTAACACCTGTGACACACTGTGACAGTGCAGGGGTAACACGTGTGACACACTGTGACTGTGCAGGAGTTAACACCCTGTGATATTGTGACAGTGCAGGAGTAACATCTGTGATAGTACAGGAGTAACACCTGTGACACTGTGACAGTGCAGGAGTAACACCTGTTACACACTGTGACAGTACAGGAGTAACACCTGTGACACACTGTGACAGTGCAGGGGTAACACGTGTGACACACTGTGACTGTGCAGGAGTTAACACCCTGTGATATTGTGACAGTGCAGGAGTAACATCTGTGATAGTACAGGAGTAACACCTGTGACACTGTGACAGTGCAGGAGTAACACCTGTGACACGCTGTGACAGTGCAGGGGTAACACCTGTGACACACTGTGACAGTGTATGAGTCACACCTGTGACACACTGTGACAGTGTAGGAGTCACACCTGTGACACACTGTGACAGTGTAGGAGTCACACCTGTGACACAGTGTGACAGTACAGGAGTAACCCCTGTGACACCCTGTGACAGTGCAGGAGTAACACCTGTGACACAGTGTGACAGTGCAGGAGTAACACCAGTGACAGTGCAGGAGTAACACCTGTGACACCTGTGACAATGCAGGAGTAACACCCTGTGACACTGTGACAGTGCAGGAGTCACACCTGTGACACACTGTGACAGTGCAGGAGTAACACCCTGTGATATTGTGACAGTGCAGGAGTAACACCCTGTGACACTGTGACAGTGCAGGAGTAACACCTGTGACAGTGTGACAGTGCAGGAGTAACACCTGTTACACACTGTGACAGTACAGGAGTAACACCTGTGACACACTGTGACAGTGCAGGGGTAACACGTGTGACACACTGTGACTGTGCAGGAGTTAACACCCTGTGATATTGTGACAGTGCAGGAGTAACATCTGTGATAGTACAGGAGTAACACCTGTGACACTGTGACAGTGCAGGAGTAACACCTGTTACACACTGTGACAGTACAGGAGTAACACCTGTGACACACTGTGACAGTGCAGGGGTAACACGTGTGACACACTGTGACTGTGCAGGAGTTAACACCCTGTGATATTGTGACAGTGCAGGAGTAACATCTGTGATAGTACAGGAGTAACACCTGTGACACTGTGACAGTGCAGGAGTAACACCTGTGACACGCTGTGACAGTGCAGGGGTAACACCTGTGACACACTGTGACAGTGTAGGAGTCACACCTGTGACACAGTGTGACAGTACAGGAGTAACCCCTGTGACACCCTGTGACAGTGCAGGAGTAACACCTGTGACACAGTGTGACAGTGCAGGAGTAACACCAGTGACAGTGCAGGAGTAACACCTGTGACACCTGTGACAATGCAGGAGTAACACCCTGTGACACTGTGACAGTGCAGGAGTCACACCTGTGACACACTGTGACAGTGCAGGAGTCACACCTGTGACACACTGTGACAGTGCAGGGGTAACACCTGTGACACCCTGTGACAGTGCAGGAGTAACACCTGTGACAGTGTGACAGTGCAGGAGTAACACCTGTGACACCTGTGACAGTGCAGGGGTAACACCTGTGACACACTGTGACAGTGTAGGAGTCACACCTGTGACACACTGTGACAGTGCAGGAGTAACACCTGTGACACACTGTGACAGTGTAAGAGTCACACCTGTGACACTGTGACAGTGCAGGAGTAACACCTGTGACACACTGTGACAGTGCAGGAGTCATACCTGTGACACCTGTGACAGTGCAGGGGTAACACCTGTGACACACTGTGACAGTGTAGGAGTCACACCTGTGACACACTGTGACAGTGCAGGAGTCACACCTGTGACACACTGTGACAGTGCAGGAGTAACACCTGTGACACACTGTGACAGTGCAGGAGTCACACCTGTGACACACTGTGACAGTGCAGGGGTAACACCTGTGACACTGTGACAGTGCAGGGGTAACACCTGTGACACCCTGTGACAGTGCAGGAGTAATACCTGTGACACCTGTGACAGTGCAGGGGTAACACCTGTGACACTGTGACAGTGCAGGAGTAACACCTGTGACACACTGTGACAGTGCAGGAGTATCACCTGTGACAGTGCAGGAGTAACACTTGTGACACCCTGTGACAGTGCAGAGTAACACCTGTGACAGTGTGACAGTGCAGGAGTAACACCCTGTGACACACTGTGACAGTACAGGAGTAACACCTGTGACAGTGCAGGAGTAACACCTGTGACACCCTGTGACAGTACAGGAGTAACACCTGTGACAGTGCAGGAGTAACACCTGTGACACCCTGTGACAGTGCAGGAGTAACACCTGTGACAGTGCAGGAGTAACACCTGTGACACCCTGTGACAGTGCAGGAGTAACACCTGTGACAGTGCAGGAGTAACACCTGTGACACCCTGTGACAGTGCAGGAGTAACACCTGTGACAGTGTGACAGTGCAGGAGTAACACCCTGTGACACACTGTGACAGTACAGGAGTAACACCTGTGACAGTGCAAGAGTAACACCTGTGACACACTGTGACAGTGCAGGGGTAACACCTGTGACACCTGTGACAGTGTGGGAGTAACACCTGTGACACCCTGTGACAATGCAGGGGTAACACCTGTGACACTGTGACAGTGCAGGGGTAACACCCTGTGACAGTGCAGGAGTAACACCTGTGACACCTGTGACAGTGCAGGAGTAACACCTGTGACACCCTGTGACAATGCAGGGGTAACACCTGTGACACTGTGACAGTGCAGGGGTAACACCCTGTGACAGTGCAGGAGTAACACCTGTGACACCCTGTGACAGTGCAGGAGTAACACCTGTGACACACTGTGACAGTGTAGGAGTAACACCCTGTGACAATGCGGGAGTAACACCTGTGACACCTGTGACACTGTAGGCAGCCAGCTGTCCACAGAGAGCCTGCTTTATGAACCACAACAGGCTGGCAGTTTTTTCTGAAAGATCACAGTCAAGTTCTTTCTCCTCTCCCCTGCCTCCCTCCTCTCCTGCTCCTCCGTCTCTCCTCCCTCCCTCTCTGTCTCAGCTATGGATGTAACTGCATTCAGGTCTTCTCTTACTTTTGTAAAAGTACTACACATGTCAGAAAATTGAATACTTAAATGAATGTCACACATGGAATTAAACTATGTAAATAATGGGAAAATAGTATTTATGTGGGAAAAATAGGCAATTTGCAAATATCTTACATGCATGTTTATTAGAATGAAACCAAACTTCCCCAAAGTGTAAACATCGAGCTTAAAGGCTTGTGGGAGCGACCCTAGGAATATACACGTCAAAGTAACACTGGGATGAGAGGTTGTAGGACCCAAGTAAAAGTGATCAGGAAAGTCTCTTCTAACACTTCTTTAAAAAAATTGCTGGGGCTGGCATTGTGGCGTAACAGGCAAAGCCACTGCCTGTGAGGCTGGCATCCCATATGGGTGCTGGTTCATGTTCCGGCTGCTCTACTTCTGATCCAGCACCCTGCTGATGGCCTGGGAAAAGTGGTGGATGGCCCAGGTGTTTGGGCCCCTGTACCCATGTGGGAGACCTGGGAGAAGCTCCTGGCTCCTGGCTTTGGCCTGCACAACCCTACCTGTTGTGGCCAACTGGGGAGTGAACCAGCAGATGGAAGATCTCTCTCTCCCTAACTCTTCCACCGTCACTCAACTTTCAAATAAATAAATAAATGTTAAAAAATTAGTCATTTATTTACTTGAATCCATCCTGGTCTCCCATTTTGGCGGTGGGGTTCGAAGCACTTTAGCTGGCATTCAGGCTGGTACCTGACCTGGAATGGGTTGCTGGTGTCACAATGCTGACCACACTCCTGTTCTTCGTAATTTACAGGCATTATATAGACAAAGTGAGAATATACACTTTGAAGAGTTGGATACAATTCTGTATCTATTTTATGAAAGAATTACATTTAATACACTATATTTAAAGGAAGCTTAACTTTTGACCTTGAGATTCTAACCCTCATGCTGTCAGTAAATATTCGCCATGCTCTTCAACAATCTCCTGAATATACTCCTCTTATCTAACTGTAATGTTACATGCACCCTTAGAAAAACATATCTTGCTCTTCCCACCACACACACTGCACCACCATTCCACTCTCCACTGCTATGACATCAACATTTTTTAGGGGGCCAGTGCTGTGGTGCAGTAGGTTAATCCTCCACCTGTAGTGCTGGGATCCCATATGGGTGCTGGTTCAAGTCATGGCTGCTCCACTTCCAACCCAGCTCTCTGCTGTGGCCTGGGAAAGCAGTAGAAGATTGCCCAAGTCTCTCAGCCCCTGCACCCATGTGGGAGACCCAGAAGAAGCTCCTGGATCCTGGCTTCAGATCAGCACAGCTCCAGCCGTTGTGGCCATTTGGGGAGTGA
Organism: Oryctolagus cuniculus; assembly: GCF_051225735.1. Taxonomy (NCBI): domain Eukaryota; kingdom Metazoa; phylum Chordata; class Mammalia; order Lagomorpha; family Leporidae; genus Oryctolagus; species Oryctolagus cuniculus. The sequence continues at coordinate 4,056,317 of NC_142875.1, read as the reverse complement.
ACCAGCAGATGGAAGATCTCTCTCTCTCTGTCTCTTCCTCTCTTTGTAACTCTTTCAAATAAATAACATGAATCTTTAAAAAGAAGTCTACTGGCAATAAGATATGTTTTTAGGATTCAGTGCATTATAGCATACATTCGGATTCTATTCAGTGTCAGATGCATTTAAGTCAATAAACACTTCACACTCAACACTGTGGACACCACAGCTTAGAAGCATAGAAGGCGAAAGAGATTTCAACAGAGTCAAAGCGTGTGTTTTCTCAAGCAAAGGCACTCAGTGATCACGCTGAAGCAGGTGCCTCTGCTACCGAGCTTGGTGTCTCCTCTCCCAGCCAGGACCCGCAGGTGCCTCTGCCCCTCCGTCAGCAGAGCTCCATTCTTTGTGAGGATCTGGGTTGGGCTCCAAGCAGTGGCCAGGTCTCATCATCCCCGTGTGCTTTCCTTCGTCATCCTCTATCCCTCCTCCTCTTCCTTCCTGCCCTAGCTTGGCTTTGCTTCATTTGCTGCCTTGTTTTTCTCTCGTCCCTTCTTCCTTTTAAACCAAGTGTATCCAGAATTATTATGCTAGGCATGCTATAGAACAGCACAAGACATGTTCTCTGGGCCCCTGGAATTCAGAATGCACACAGGAGGAGAGAAGTCAGTGTGCGAAAGAGGCTGGGAAGGAGGCCGGCCAGGGGGCCAGCAAGTGAACCAGTGAGCTCAGCAGAGAGAAGTGTCCAGAAAACACAGTGACGGGGACGTTAGTGTGAGGGGAAGGGTGGGCACACCTTGCGGGGGCTGCAGTTTTTAACGGACGCCTAAAGATGGGTTTAGGTTGTATGGATAGAAAAGATTATAGAACACTCTGTGGTTTGGTAGCTGTGTTTGCCAGTCAGCGTTGGGTGGGAAGCAGGGCAGACACGAAGCTTCACGAATGGATCACAACTTCTTTTAACGAGCTTGTCCCACGCCGCTGTGTGTCAGGGAAGCCGTGTCTCTGAGTCCTCTGATTGGAGTGTCGCTGGCTGTGACAGCATCAGGTCAGCTGTTGAACGATGCTTCCACAGTCACGTTCCTTCAGCTGCCTGCTGCTCGGCTCTGTTGACCCTGAGAGCGGAATAATCTGCCTCTGCACCTGCCGTCTAGGGCCTTGAGCGTCTTGCCTATAAATGGGATGGCGCCTGTTTTGTAAATGCAATGCTTTTCCTTGCTGTGTGTACTCAAGTGAATCTGACTGTGGAAAAGATACAGAAGAGACATGTGAGTCCTAGACATTTCTTTTTTATAAATTTTTTTATTAATTTGAAAGGCAGAGTTACAGAGAGAGGGGGAGAGACAGTAACAGAGGGGGAGAGAGAGAGACCTTCTGTCTGCTGGTTCACTCCCCAGATGGCTGCCATAGCCAGGGCTAGGCCAGGCTGAAGCCCGGAGCCAGGAGCTTCTTCTGGGTCTCCCACATGATGCAGGGCCCCAAGGACTTGGGCTGTCCTCTGCTGCTTTCCCAGGTGCATCAGCAGGGAGCTGGATTGGAAGTGGAGCAGCCGGGACTTGAACCAGCGCCCACATGGGATGCTGGCATTGAAAGGCAGTCTTGGCCTCCTATGCCACTGCACTGGCCCCGAGTAGTAGACATTTCAGGAAATGTGCGTCTCTTGTGGTTTAGGTTGACTTCAGATACAATTTTGTCATCACTAATCTCTCAACATATAAATGCAGTTTGCATTTATGTAGATATTCTTCAGAGGCAGAGTGAGTCTTTTTTTTTTTTTTTTTGACAGTCAGAGTGGACAGTGAGAGAGAGAGAGAGAGACAGAGAGAAAGGTCTTCCTTTGCCGTTGGTTCACCCTCCAATGGCCGCCGCGGACGGTGCGCTGCGGCCGGCGCGCTGCAGCTGGCGCACCGTGCTGATCCAATGGCAGGAGCCAGGTACTTATCCTGGTCTCCCATGGGGTGCAGGGCCCAAGCACTTGGGCCTTCCTCCACTGCACTCCCTGGCCACAGCAGAGAGCTGGCCTGGAAGAGGGGCAACTGGGACAGAATCCGGCGCCCCGACAGGGACTAGAACCCAGTGTGCTGGTGCCGCAGGCGGAGGATTAGCCTAGTGAGCTGCGGCGCCAGCCGTGAGTCTTACTTTCTGCTGCTTCCAGTCTCCCAGAGAATAATTTCAGTGGTGTGTAGAGAAGTTTTCAAGAACTGGTTGCTGATGTTTTCCAAATGTAGAAGCCATTTCTCTGTCAGGAAGGGGAGAGATCAGCTATCGAGGACACACCAGGAGGGTGGGCTCTGTGTGGTCGCGTAGCACAGAACTGGGCCAGAACCCTGAATGCCCTCACTTCTTTCCTGTTCAAAAAGTTATGACTTCTGTGAATTATGAGATCCAAAAATGTGCCAGGAAGCAAGTCTCCGGCAAGTCTTTTACTATTCATTGACCCAATTTAAAAACGAATATGGAAATAAATCGCATTTATTTTATTATTTTTATGAATTTTTTATCAAGAAATATCAGAAGTTGATGATTTATTTGAAAGGCAGAGGTAGAGAAAGGAGAGAGAGAGAGAGAGAGAGAGAGAGAGAGGAGAGAGAGATCCTTCTTCATCCCCTGGTTCACTCCCGGGCAGGGCCTGGCAGAAGCCAGGAGCCAGGAGCTTCTTCCAGGTCTCTCTCATGGGTGGCAGGGGTCCAGCTACCTGGACCATCCTCCATTGCTTTCCCAGGCATACTAACAGGGAGCTGGGCAGGAAGTGGAACAGCCAGGACTCGAACCGGCAACCCCTTGGGATGTGGGTGCTGCAGGCGGTAGTCCAATCACAATTAATGTGTGTTGCTTTTTCCCACTGAGTTTCAAACTGTGTCCCTGACTCCCTGTAAGAAGACAACTGTGCCCGGTTTTCATGAGTGCTTACTTCCTAGGGCCGCTGTAGACAAGTACTGCAGACTGGGTGGCGTCAGCCATGGAAGCGCCTTGTCTCACTGGGAGGTGGGGATCTGGGATGATGCGTGGCCATGTTGGCTCCTCCTGGGTGGTGAAGGAGAGACCGCCTCATTCTTCTCTCTGGATCCCTGGGGTGCTGGCCACTGTGCCATCCCTCAGCTTTTAGACCTCTGCCTCGTCTTCATTCCCTGTGTCTGTCTGTCTGTCTGTCTCTCTGTATGCACATTTCCCCCAAATAAGGACACAAGTGATATTGGAATGGGGCCCCGCCTAATAACCTCATCCTAACCCATGGCACATGTAATGACCCTATCTCCAAATAAAGCAGACACCTGGCATGCTGGGACTTGGGTCTTCCACACATGAATTTGGGGCAGGGAGATGCGATTCAGCTCACCACAGTAAGTGTCACGAAAAGGACCCCGTTGTTTGCACCTAGGAGCCACGTCGACAGGGGAGGAGGTTCCCCGGGGACTCTGAGACTCAGCAGAGACTGAGCGGGGTGAACACTGGCATGGAAGCAGCTGCCACCTTGTCCAGGGCTGTGCTCTGTGCAGGTGGGGGGGAGTTGTCACATTGTTAAGCTGATTTAAATAAGCATTCAGATGTTGTTTTCGCCTTCTGTGGCTTGCAGTTCCTCCAGACATGGAGCCCTGCACAGAAGGTGAGCTTGGGCTCCTGGCTCCCTACCTGGCCTGGCCAGCCCCAGCTGGCGGCCTGTGATTGCGCATGTCCTGACCCACCTGATGCTCCATGATTCCTTAGCCGCATCCCTGAGGGATGCACGGTGGCAAGTCCCTTAGCGTGCAGGACCCAGAGCAAGGTTTCCAGCCCCTGCAGGCTGACGTCTCGGACCATATGGTGCTTTGTCGGGGAGCTGCCTGGCCTCCACCGCAGGTGATAGGAGCACACCTCCCAGTTTCTGGACCGTGCGAAATGTCTTTAGATGCCACCAGAATGTTTAGGGAGAAAAATTGCCTGATGGCCAAAGCCTCTGGTCTGTTATGTTCACACCAGCTCTGTGATCTTGGTTTTTGTTACTGAGTGCCCAAGTGCTTTGTGGAGCCCACCTACGTGAGGGGCCACTGTGTGATTGCTTGCACCGGTGTGGGGAGGCTGTGGGGAGAACCCGAATGCTACAATGTGCACATTTAGGATTCCTTTAACAGGTGCCTCGTGCTTCAGTGACCTAGACATTCGCTTCTTGATGCTCATTTTGCACATGTTCTGTGCCTGTTGTTTGAGCCAACTTTGCCGCTTCTTTGCTTTTTAAGTCTGGCCACAGACGCTGCTGTTCATCTCTTGACATTTCAGGGTTTTGGGGCAGGGGGATGGGAGCAGGAGAAACACCAGCGGGTGAGCCCAAGATTTAATTGCAGGTTATTTCCCTCAAAAAACACATACATGGATGACCTGGAGTCATTTTGGCAGCTGTCTCTGCCCTTCTCGGGCCACCAGGAACTGGACGGATTCTTTATTGCGTATGTTGCAGATTTGGGGCATTGGATCCCTATGAATCCAATAGGGCTGTATTTGACCACAAACTCAAGACTGCACGAGCTGTTCCCACGGTCATCCATTATCAGCTGCATTAATTCACTAACATTTCAGCAGTACAGCTATTTTTGTTAAAGAAAGACTTAGTGGGGCTGGTGCCATGGCGCAGTTGGTTAATCCTCTGTCTGAGGTGCCAGCATCCCATATGGGCACCGGTTCTAGTCCCGGCTGCTCCTCTTCCGATCCAGCTCTCTGCTGTGGCCTGGGAAAGCAGTAGAAGATGGCCCAAATGCTTGGGCCTCTGCACCCGCGTGGGAGACCCAGAAGAAGCTCCTGGCTCCTGGCTTGGGATTGGCACATCTCCGGCTGTTGCGGCCATCTGGGGAGTGAACCAGTGGATGGAACCCTCTGTCTCTTCCTCTCATTCTCTGTAACTCTACCTCTCAAATAAATAAATAAAATCTTAAAAAAAAAGACTTAGTAAGTAAACACATGTCAAACATGTTGGCGTGGGGGCCAGATTTGTGGTACAGTGCATTAAACAGCAGCTTGCAACCATGGTATCTCATGTCAGAGTGCTGGTTACAGTCCTGGCTGCTCGTCTTCATACCCAGCTCTCTGCTAATGCCCTTGTGAAGGCAGGGGAGGATGGCCCAAGTGCTGCCACCCTTGTGGGAGACCCGGATGGAGCTCCTGGCTCCTGGCTTTCGCCTGATCCAGCCCTGACTGTTGTGACTATTTGGGGAGTGAACCAGTAGATTAAAGATCTCGTTCTCTCTGTTTCTCCTCCTCTCTCTCTGCCACTCTGCCTTTAAATAAACAAACACATTTTTAAAAAGGGGGAAAATGCTAGATTGACAACAGATGTGTCTTTAAAGTAGAAAACTTTCAGATGCAGATTGGTCTTCTTATTTATGTTGGATTTGAGAAGGAATAATCTCAAATTTCTTAAAGTGATCCTTAAAATTTTTTGTGCTCCTGGCAACAGTTTTGTAGGGACACTTCCCTCCATCAAATGCTGATTTGTTAAGGGTTTGATTGTATTTAAATATAGCTTTTCAACAAAGCAAAGAAGGGCAAAAAATAGGATCATTGATGTGCTAATACTGCTATATTTATAATTTTTATAAATGAAAGTTTTACTTTAAATTGTAAAGTTAAGGGGTCCTTACCTCTAACATACAATTGACTGATGATTCTTGCAAACAGCCTGTGTTTCTGCCTTCTGTTGTTAGTCACCACGTGCTGCTGATTCTACTGTTCATGCTTCTCTCTAATATATCATCTCCTTTTCATGGGGAAGCAGAATAGAGTAACCATGACAGACACAGACTTCTGGACAAACGGCCAGGGTTCAGATCTTCATTCTGCAACAGGCTGATTGTGGAGAGAGCCAATGCAAGCTGCTGTCTTGTTCTCTCACTAGCAAATAAGGTCAAGGCATTGAGTTTGGATGCAGTTACAAAATGCTGCAAAATCACAGATGGTGAGTTAATTACCATGAGGTTGGTAGATAAAATCCACCATCTATGACAAAATGGTTCATAACTTTAAGTGAACAAGTACAGCTTTCTAAGACAAATTTGTAATAAATGTCATTTTCCGCAATAAGCTATTACCAATGCAATCATTGGGAATTTTATATTATCAAGACCTATTTTTTTCAATAGTTGTAGGAAGTCTTTTTTTTACCCTTACCAGACTGATTGAGTTTATTATAAGATATAGTTTAAGTATCAAGTCAAGATATGTTGATAACAACTGCTAAGTAAGCGTATATTTTTTTTGTATTATTTTGTAATGAGGTCGGTGGGTGAGTGCAGGATTTGGTAGATGCAGTTCCCGCTATCAGTAGTCACCCAGTTCTTTGCCTGCCTCCTCACTAAACTGCTGATTAAGGCTTGCAGCCTCTGCCTTCAGTCATGGCTGAGTCAAAGATCAGGTGACTTAAAGTTTACTAAGGCCACACACTCTCCTGGAAGAATTCATTCCACATGGATTCCTGGGTGCTCAAAAGTGTTTGGCAGTTTGAATTCTGGAAACAGTAGCAATCTCATCCACTCTGCCTGAGTGTGGATGTGCTAGGAAGGAGACGGGGGGCACAGTGCTCCAAAGGGGTGGACCTGCGGCTTAGCTTAGCCCAGGTGGCACCGCCCGAGCCCGTGTACTGGGATTTGAGGATGGATTCGGGACTTGCAACCTGAAGTTCAGTGCCAAGAAGAAGACAGGAAACCAGTGCAGTGGAGCTGACATGGAAATTGGCCTGAATGAATGCAGCCAGATTTAAAGTGTCGGTACTGGTGTTAATAGAGAATATTAGTTCCCCAGGTTATACTCTGAAACTGAGAGGAGATTTATTCCTTTTTTTCCCATTTAATTTCTCTTCTCTTTGTTTTCACTTTCCCTCTGCTCCCTCCTAATCTTTTTCTTCCCTCTTCCTGCTTCCCCTCCTCCCTCCTTCCCTCCTCTCGCTCTGCTGCATTTTCCTTACAAATGGAGTTTTCAGTTTTTCTTTTAAGAAGACAAAAAGGAAAGAGACACTGAAAGTAACTTAGTGAAAGAAGGGAAAGAAACTTGCTAAGGGTAAGAGAGACCCAGAGGTTTCAACCAGGGGCTGGTGTTGTGGTGTAGCGGGTTAAGCCACCACCTGTAGCCCTGGCATCCCATATGGGCACTGGTTCGAGTCCTGGCTGCTCCACTTCTGGTGCAGCTCCCTGCTAATGTGCCTGGGAAAGCAGTAGAAGATGGCCCAGGTGCTTGAGCCCCTGCACCCACGTGGGAGACCCAGATGAATTTCCTTGTTCCTGGCTTTGGCCTAGCCCAGCCCCAGCCATTGTGGCTCTTTGGGGAATGAACCAGTGGAAGGAGAACTTATTCTCTGTCTGTCTCTCTCTGTGACTCTACCTTTCAAATAAATAAAAAAGGAATCTTAAAGCAAAACAAAACAAAAAAGGTTCCAAGCAGTCTAAGAGTTAAATGTCTCCTGGCTGGGAGAGATGGTTTAATAGCAGTCTGAGGTCAAAGAACAAAAACAAAGACAAAACAAACTCCACATTCATTTTAAATTTTCTTGCATGTTTCACTTTAAATTACCAAGTACCTCAAACCATAAGTACCACTTCCAACAGAAATCCTCTCTTTCAATGTGGAGTACGCTCACCATTTCCAAGCCCTAATATTGTTAGTAGCTACATAAGACATTGTATTTCTGCCATTGTCCTACATATTTCTTTTGTTCTGGTCTTGGATTCTCAACTCTCTAGGTCGAGTCCTAGGACAGCTGGAGTGTACTTGGGTCAGGGGGAGTTTCATGCAGTCTCATCGTTCTGGCACCTAACAGGGCCCTTCAAGAGGGTGTGTTCTTCATTCAGCATTTTATTTCTTTCTTTGCTGAACTGTCAGTCCGGATATCATATGCAGTTCCACTTTACATTTATTTTCATGTTGGAATAAGATGCTTTCTCTGGTGAGGAAGACAAATCTCTTTATTACTTTGTATTACACAATCCATCAAGTCCACTTCAGTATGCAACCTACAGGAAATGAAATCCACATGTCAAAAAGACACCTGCACTCCTGTGTTTATTGTAGCACTAATCATGGTTGGTAGGACACGAAATTAACCTGAACGTCCACAGGCAGGTGAATGGATAAATAAATGTGGTATATAATGTAGACTCTGTCAGGGTCAGGTCTCTGCTCCGCCCAAGCCAGCAATCTTCCCCACGCGCAGGGACTGCACGTGTTGGGTAAAATCACAAAGAGCACCCAGCCAGCGACCTCAGTCTGATCTCAGGATCTTTTTCCCTTGAACTTGGCCCTTGGTTGTGGAGTGCATAACTGGATTATTGATTCTGAAAAAAGAAATACAGTCTCATCCCGAATAAGGATTCTTTAATTAATGTTGATTTGATTAACCACCAGGGTTCTCATTTGTAACTTTGTAGGAATTCAGACGCCCCTTAGGCTTATCAGTGGCTCTGCAGAACCAGTCTTGGATCATCTTAGCTCAGTCAAGCATTCTCCTAATTCACATGCGTGCCGCCCTTGTTTTCTTAGGTCCACACTTGCTAGAGCGTCGTCTGACAGCAGTACTTGCATTAAAGAAGAGCCCTTTGATTTCTTTCTCACTGGGCTTTACTGGAGCCCCAAATCTCTCCCAGGGCTTTTTTTTTCCTTTCCTCCCTCCCTCCCTTCCTTCCTTTTTTAAAAGACTTATTTATTTATTTGAAAGGCAGAGTTAGAGAGAGGGAGAGAGAGGTCTTCCTTCTGCTGGTTCACTCCCCAGATGGCCCCAACAGCCAGAGCTGAGCAGATCTGAATCAAGGAGCTTCTTCCAGGTCTCCCACGTGGGTGCAAGGGCCCAAGCACTTGGGCCATCTTCCACTGCTTTCCCAGGCCGTAGCAGAGAGCTGGATTGGAAGTGGAGCAGCCGGGACTTGAACTGGTGCTCATATGAGACGCTGGCACTGCAGGCGGCAGCTTTACCTGCTCTGCCACAGTGCTGGCCCCTCCCGTGGATTTTGTGCCACCCCACAGTGAGCACCCTAGTTGATCCTGTGGGCCCAGGATCTCAGTTCTTTCCTGCTTGTGCGTGAGCTCAGAGCTGCCGCCTTTGCTGCATTTCCTGCTGCACAGACTCCCACATGCTGCTCTGCTTCTAGCCCTGCTGCTTCCAAGTGCTGTGCAGTGAAATGTCCTAGAGAGAGAAGAGCTGAGAGTGCAGAGGCTGTTCTAACAATACCCACATGTGGGGGGGGGGGGGAGAAATGGCCCAGAGAGGAAAAGAAGACGCTGTGGCCAGGGAGTGCAGTGGAGGATGGCCCAAGTGCTTGGGCCCTGCACCCAATGGGAGACCAGGAGGAGCACCTGGCTCCTGCCATCAGATCAGCGCGGTGCGCCGGCCGCAGTGCACCAGCTGTGGCAGCCATTGGAGGGTGAACCAACGGCAAAGGAAGACCTTTCTCTCTGTCTCTCTCTCTCACTGTCCACTCTGCCTGTCAAAAAAAAAAAAAAAAAAAAAAAGAAGACACATAGTATGGAGCTTGCTGAGAGGGAGGGAGGGAGGGAGAGAAGGAGGGAAGGAAGGAGGGGGAGAGAGATAGAGAGAGAGAGAGGCGGAAGGTAGATGTTAGTGAAAGCCGCAGAAGAGGGACAGTGGTTATTTAAATGCAATGCATGGTAGGATAGGGTTATAGGACCAGTGTCTTATTTCTAGCTGGCTTATTTTTAGAGAAATTGCATCTGAGTAAATCAAATTTCCGACTAGGTTACTTGCTTTAGATTTCCTTAAATTTTATTTTTATTTATTTATTTGAAAGGCAGAGAGGCAGAAGGAGAGACAGAGAGACAGCTGGGAAGAGGGCTTCCATCCTGTGGTTCATTCTCCAAATGCCCACAGCTACTGGACCCAAGCTAGGCTGTAAGCCAGAAGTCTAGACCTCCATCCGGGGCTTCCACGTGGGTGGTAGAGACTCAAGCACTTGCGCTGTCGTTTGCCACCTCCCAGTGTGTGCGTGAGGAGGACGCTGAGTGGCTACGCTTGAATCGGGCTCCCCAGTGTGGGATGTGAGTGCCCCGTGGTGACTGTAACCACTGTGCCCCCCACCTTGACCCGGCTTCTGGTTTCCTCATATTGCTGGGACCTTAATTCATGGGTCTCTAGTTTGGTAGAGTACAGGCTCCATGAGGACAGAGAATAGACCTATTTTCATCACTGCCACGTTCTCAACTTTTTGCTAATTGCTTTGCTTGTGGCAAAAACTTAAGTTTTAACATTTATCTTCAAATTATAGTAAAATTGTATCAGATACTTGTTACACTGTATTTTTTTTTTGACAGGCAGAGTTAGACAGTGAGAGGGAGAGACAGAGAAAGGTCTTCCTGCCATTGTTTCACCCCCCAAATGGCCTCTATAGCCGGCGCTGTGCCAATCCGAAGCCAGGAACCAGGTACTTCTCCTGGTCTCCCATGGGGTGCAGGGCCCAAGCACTTGGGCCATCCTCCACTGCACTCCCTGGCCACAGCAGAGAGCTGGACTGGAAGAGGGGCAACCGGGACAGAACCAGAGCCCCAACCAGGACTAGAACCCGGAGTGCCAGTGCCATAGGCGAGGATTAGCCTATTGAGCTACGGAGGCGCCGGCATGGAAATAAAATATTTTAAACGTATAATAAAATATTTGGCCAACAGTTAAGCAGCATTCGTGTGGGTGAACTCACACAGGGGCAGAGATGAGGGACAAGTGTAGGAGTGGCGCTAGGCTTTGAGGAATTCCTACGTTAAAGATCGGACTAACAGAGTGACTTTCGTCCCCGAAAAGTAAAGGAAAATTTACAAGTGCTGAGTCAGTAAAGTCAGATAAAGAAGGAGCATCCCCTGTGCACTGTCCCGCCCGGTGGTCGAGTCAGAGGGGGACTAGCAGGAACAGAAGGAATTTATTGTGGTCTTCTGAAGAGCCGTTGGAGCAGAGAAGCGACAGCAGGAGGAGAGGGGGGCAGGGTGAAAGTGGCACCCTTCTGCTTGTTTACAGACAAGCGAGGGTGGAAGGGGAAGAGATGGGGAGCACACGCGTTCTGCGGCAGATTCTAGAGTGCGTGGGTGTGAGAGGGTGGGCCCAGCGGGATGGAACAGGTTGACAGAGCAAGGGCAGGGGGGTGACAGCGACTTCCCTGGAAAGATGGAAGGGAGTGGGATCCAGGGCAGCGGGGGCCAGGTGGTCCTTGCTGTGAGAAGAGAGATTGGTCCATTGAAACGGCAGAAGAACGCACTGCCTCCTTGCACAGGTCTGCAGATTTGTGGGTGGAAGAAGGAAGGGTTCCCATCCGATGGCTTGCACTTTCCTTTGAAGTTTACGAAGCCGGTTGTCTGGTGAAGACAACTGAAAGTGGTGGAGAAGCTGTGCAGTGGAGAGAACCATTCACGTCAGCCTAAGCGGTTTATGTGGACACTGGCAGCCTATGCCTCTAGGAATTTGGCCTCACTCAGAACTCTGGCCTTGGTTCCCAGCTCCTGCAAGGTAACTTAAAATTCTTGGGGTTTCTGAAGTGGTTGGTGTCTTCGTTGTTCATGCTAACCCCTGGGACCACACCTGGTACAGTGTAAGGCTAATGAAATGACTCAGGGTGGGGCTGGGCATGCTTGGCCATGCCAGAAAGAGGGCCAGAGCAGGGCCAGTCTTCTGATCTGGGCACCAAGTTCAACCTTGTGAGCTGTGCCGCATGTACCACACCTCTGTAAGGGAACCTCAATAAAGACTCTGGACTCCAAGCTGGGGGACCTGCCTGGCTTGGCAGTGCTCTGTGCAGCAGGCACACGTCAGCGCTGGGTGTGTGCAGTGTCTCTGAGAGCATCAGGAACGTCCCAGTGCTGTCCTGACTCTGCCAATACCCCTCTCCTCAGGGGGTTCTGATGCTTTCCTTGCAACAGGCATGACCGTGAGAATGGTACATTTCTGGGAGTCCTTCTTAGAAGAGTACGTCTGTTGAGTTACCAAACCCAAGGGAGGTTTGGGGACAATCCCCTGGACCCAGAGTTGTTGTCAGAAGTGGGAGTGCTCTTGGTGAACACTCCCTTTGACACCTCATTGGTCCCTGCTTGGTCTTTGCACTGGGGTCAGGAGCTTTGGGCACATCTGATGATCCTAGAGGATATACCCTTAGCCTCACAAATTGGCTGATTTGGGTGCAGCTCATTATATGTGTTACAGAATTTGTGCTTGTGTTGAGGAACGGTGGCTTAGCCATGTGTCAGGTGAACTACAACCACAGAGAGTCAACTCCGGCACTGTTCCCTGTTAGGCCACCTGGTGGTAGGTGTGGCAGAGTAGAAGACTCCAAAGAGACTTTAGAGACAGAAATAACAGAACTTAGGAACGGATTTCTCTCCCGTTGAGCATTTGGAGACATTGAGTCAGGATGTCTTTAAAATCCTGAGAACCCTGTAGGCAGAAGGCAGGCCCCCAGTCATGAGGATGGCTTCTGAAATATTGTGGTGTGTGTCTGTCCCAGTCCTGAAGGGGAGACGTCATGGCAGGGCAGGGGTAGTGGTTATGTCAACTGGGACACAGAGGTTGGGGAACAACCTGGGGAACAACCTGTTTCTGATTTTCCTGGCTAAGAAAATGGGTGCCTCTCCCCCGTAACACAGATAATGAGAGGTTTTAAGAATTCAGTCGGCACAATTTCTGTGAAAGAAAATTCTGTGTGATAGATGACTAAGTGAAGCAGCCACATGACCAGTGTTTCCCTCAGGTAGGCACAAAGATGCTTATGTGAAATCCCTGGCGAACCCTTCTAACTTCAGTGCCTTTCTGTGGTGGTTGGTACAGAATTGTGTCCAATCTGTGTTCATAAACTGTATAGCAATCAGCCAGAAAAAAAAAAAAAAAAGATTTTCATCTGAGATGACATTGTATTTCCCATAGAAATGAATTTATATTTATTTCAATTAGAAGTTACTTTGAATAAAAAGTGGATGTTTTTGTAGTGATTTCATGGCATAAATTCAAGGACCTTTCAAATGATTCTCTGATTTTAATACTGGAAATTTTTTTCTTGTTGAAGATTTCACATGACTTTCTCCGCCCCCGAAAGTGGTTTTTATTTGTGTTTCCTCAGATGAACTATTGCTAGAAGTGATAAAGCCAAACTAATTACTGCAGTCACCATGCAAGCATTAAAATGTTGCTTATTCTGCATTTAAGGGGTTCTGGATTCGAGAGGCTTCGGTTTTCATTTGTCGTAGAATGTGCTCGTGTCTGTATTTCCCTACATTACTGGGAAACTCGGGAGAGAGCTTTCAAAAAGAATATTATTCTCATGTCATCTTTTAGGGTCCTTTTCAGAGACTGTTTATGTCCTTGGACCAGCATTTCTATGTGCGATTCCTGATGAGAGATTTCGCCTGTACTGACCTAGAGCTTCTAGGGGAAGCTATCAGTGATGTTGAGACAGGCTTCATTAGCTCACAAGGACCCGTGCTCGGAACACCCACACTTGTGTGATTGCTCCTGGAGAGGTTTGGTGCCTGGCGATGGTTTGTAATGGCAGCAAGACAACAAGAAAAGTGGGTCACTCTGCTGTCGGAGCAGCTGACTCCTGGTGCTTCTCTTTCTTGTCCATTCACAAGGTACTTAACCCTTGTGTGAAGTCATTTTCCCAGTTGTACTCAGGAAAGGTGGAGCTGGGAGCCGTGGGGTCTCTACTAATCCTGGATCTGCATGAGGAAGCCCAGGAGGGGGATCTCTGCTCCTCTCTGGCCTGGGAGCTGCAGCTGACAAACTCTGTAAGCCAAGGTCTCACTGACAGGTCTTAATTTTTCCTTCTTTCTTTCAAGATTTATTTGTTTATTTGAAAGGCAGAGTTACAGAGAGGCAGAGGCAGAGAGAGACAGAGGTCTTCCATCTGCTGGTTCACTCCCCAATTGGCTGCAATAGCCAGAGCTGGGCCAATCCTAAGCCAGGAGCTTCTTCCAGGTCTCCCAGGTGGGTGCAGGGGCCCAAGGACTTGGGTCATCTTCTACTGCTTTCCCAGGCCACTGCAGAGAGCTGGATGGGAAGAGGAGTAGCCGAAAATCAAACTGGTGCCCATATGGGATGTCGGCACTGCAGACGGCTGCTTCACCCGCTACCCCATAGTGCTGGCCCTTCTTTATTTCTTTTTAAAAATTGTGTTTGTTTATTTGTTTACTTAAGAGGCAGAGACACAGCTGGAAAGATAGATTCCATCCACTGCATTCACTCTAATGTCTGTGACAGTAGGACTGGGCCAGGACCAGGGCCAAAGCCAGGAGCCAAGAGCTCAGTCCAGGTCTGCCACATCTACATAGCCATTGCTACTTCTTCAAAAGGTCTACATCGATGGCAGGAAGCTGGAGGAGCCGGAGCCACCGCTGGAATCTAACTGGCTACTGCAGTGTGGGATGTGGGCTCTTTAATCAGACAGCTAGATGCCTGTCCCCTTCCTTATTTCTTTAGCACAGAAGGAATTGGATGCCTGGGGAAAAAACTCCTGAAAACCAACAGATCTGTTGTCTTCATTTGTGTTACTTAAACTCAGGCATGGAAAACGTGGCACAGACATCCAAAACAACTGGCCCAAGTAGTGCAGATGTTTAGTTTTCTCTCCTAATTGCTGACATGCACAGCCCGGAACTGGCGTGGCAGATCCACAGTCACCCTGCACCACGGCTCTTGCATCTGGGGCTTCTCACGATCCAGGATGGTGGCTGCAGCCCCAGTGAACGTGCACATTTCAACTCCAGAACCAAGGAGGGGGGGGCATCTTGCAGGGCACTTGTGAAAAATCACTGCCATCGTTTCCCTGACATTCTAAAGGATGGGATTCAGTCTGTGGCTTCAGACAGCCACAGCAGATGACGGGCTATACAGTTTTTATTCCTATGTACCTTGCGCCAAGCTAGTGTTCCAGGGTTTCTTACCTAGAATTACCAGTTTTGAAATCTCAAGCTTTCTCTATATAACCAGTACGTAGATTTTACGTAATTCTGCATCAGTTGTTTGATTTCTCCTAATGCTTTCTTTCCTGAAAACTTGAGAGTAGGAATCTTTTTTGATGTCAGACTTTTACAAGAATGTTCACTTTTGTGCAACTCATGTGTATGAGTTTAGTTTAGTTTAGTTTAGTTTCACTGAGTACAGAAACATTGTGCAGAAGGTTCTAAGAACCACTGGCATCAGAATAGATGTTCTAGTTTAAGAAAGGGTAGCTGGGGCTAGCGCTGTGGCACAGTGGGTTAATGCCCTGGCCTGAAGCGCTGGCATCCCATACGGGCATCGGTTTGAGACCCAGCTGCTCCATTTCCCATCCAGCTCTCTGCTGTGGTCTGGGAAAGCAGTAGAAGATGGCCCAAGTGCTTGGGCCCCTGCACCCACATGGGAGACCTGGAAGAAGCTCCTGGCTCCTGGCTTCAGACTGGTGCAACTCTGGCCATTGTGGCCATCTAGGGAGTGAACCATCAGATGGAAGACCTCTCTCTCTCTCTCTCTCTCTCTCTCTCTCTGCCTCTCCTTCTCTCTCTGTGTAACTCAGACTTTCAAGTAAATAAATAAGTCTTAAAAAAAAAGAAAGGGTAGCTGTTTATCGACTTCCCGGCAAACAACTTCAGCTCAGCGTCAACCGAGTGGCTTGGAGAAGAGAGACAGTTTGGGTCTCGGTGCGATCTGTTACGGACCAGTCAGCTGGGAGCTGCAGGTCCACGCCGACTCGCTTGTGCTAGCCGCTCAGAGAACTGGCTTTGCAGCTGCCACAGTGGACTTGCCCAGCTGGAGAAGACTGTTAAATTATTGAAGCCGAGGAGGAGATAGGTTTTGAAAATGACGTTCCAGGAGACAGCAAATAGCGTGAGATACAAAATGCACAGAACGTCTTCATTTCTCGAAGCGCTGTCCCAGGTCTGAGGGAGTCAGGGTATCGTTTGAATCTCAACAATAACAATATTCTGTGGACAAATTTCACAGCCTGTCTACCTTTCAGTTTTCTTTTCCTCTATGAGAAAAACGAACTTTTTCAATTACTCATTTAATAATTAAAATCTGCCAGTTTAACCACTTGGCAATAACTTTGGAAGAAGAATTAATGAAGGAAAATGTAGAGCTTCTGATACCAATGAGATTTTCTTATTTCTTGACTTTTCTAGTTATCAGTAATTGAGCGCCTCATTGTATAATTATAAAATGTAAGAGAGTAAAAAATGTTTAAAATCTAACCCTGTTGGGGCTGGTGCTGTGGTGTAGCAGGTAGCACCGCTGCCTGTGGTGCCAGCATCCCATATGGACACCGGTTTGAGTCCCAGTTGCCTTATTTCGGATCCAGCTCTCTGCTGTGGCCTGGGAAAGCGGTGGAGATGGCCTAGGTGCTTGGGCCCCTGCACCCGCACGGGAGACCTGGAAGAGGTTCCGAGCTCCTGGATTCAGATTGGCACAGCTCCAGCTGTTGTGGCCATTTGGGGGGTGCATCAACAGATGGAAGACCTCTCTCTCTCTCTCTCTCTGCTTCTGTAACTCTGCCTTTCAAATAAATAAATAAAATCTTACAAAAAATATCTAATGCTGTCATGGCACTGATAGGGAGATAGGACGGGGTGTTGACTGAAATAGAATGCACTCCCCAAGTCCACCATGACAGACTGTGTTGTTGACACTCCTGAGCCTAAACCCTGGGCTTTCCAAGGTTATGTTTTGTACCCTGTTTGTTTTACTGCCTGCAGATATCATTGTGTATAGGAGATCATTTAATTCATGCAGATAGATAGACGAGCATCAAAGAGAAACATGCCAACAGAAAACCAGGAAAATTCCCAGCATTTGAGGAGCAGAGAGAGTATGAGGAGCTAGAAGGGAGATAAGTAAGCAGCGATTTAGAGGGTGAACCAGAGAATATGGTATTCTGGGAAGAGGAATCAGTGTCCTTGTGACGTGAGAGCAGCGTCCTTCGTTATGACAACTAATTTGGTTTCCCTGGCAGTGTGTGTGGGTGTGGGTCCAGGGGTCCAATCCAGAGCGTGGTGGGTCGCAGAGAGAAGGTTGGGGTGATGAGGTGGAGGGAGCTGATGTTCATGGCTTGCCACTGCTGCTTGGCAGAGTTCAGGAGCTGGAGGAGAGGGGGTGATTTTCCAGGGAAGCTCGTCCGTGCGGCTCTAGTAAGTTGAGAGGTAGCTGCTCAGATTCGGCTCTAGGGCTGCGATCTGTCCACCTCTCTTCAACTCCATTTAAGTTTTTAAAAGACTGGCATTTCCTTTTATTTATTTCTTTGCCACTAAAGTTTTTTTTATTTTTTAATTTTTTAATATAAAGAGAACAGATTTCAGAGGTACGGTTCTAAAAAGACAGCCATACTTCCCTCCTGCCCCCCTCCCTCCCTCAATCTCCCTTTTCCTTCCTTTTTTTTTTCTTTAATTTTGTCAAGACATGCTTTTAATATACTCTGCAATCACAAAATTAATATGGCCAGAATACTCAAAGTCTCTGTGGGTACTTCACAAAGTACATAGAAAAATAGCATTAAAAGATTAAGTTCATTTTGGTGCAAAAAATTTTGAAATCCATGCACAAGGGGAATTCAAAAATTCATAGAAATGCACATTATGACAAAACCTATGCATGCATTTCACATTTATTGTACTAAAATAAACTTCTCTCTTAAGTCCATTTTTTCCCAGGAGTTTTTAAATGTATACTTGCATTTGTGGAATAAATACAAGACCTCACACGGCATTCTAATATAAACTTGGATCTTGTGTTATGCCAGGCCATCACTACCAAACTTGTTTCTGGCCCTCTTGTCTGTAACAATATTCTGTGTAGGTTTGAAGAAGAAAGAACACGAGTGTTAAATTCTTTGTTTCAGTCCTCCTGGTTAAACAGAGCTCACCTTTGAGTCACATCCACTGCTTCGCCCGCCTCTGCGCCTCCCTGGCCTCACCTGCTGGTTTCCTCCGCCTGGATATGGCGCCTGCAGCTCTCGTGCTACATGACCAGATTAAAAAAACACACTGTGCCCGAGTTGTCGTTTATCAGGAAAATCGCTCTCCGATGTTTCATCTTTTGTAGTTGAAGTAAGAGAAGTGGATTTAATGCAGTGTTTGCCAAAGACTGTGTGTGTCTTCTGAGAGAATATCCTTTTTTATTTTGTTTTTCCCCAGAAACCATTTATTTAAGATATACAAACTTCATGCACTTCATAAATACAACTTTCAAAACATAGTGATGGTGATTCTTCCCACTGTGCCCACCCCAACCCCCACTCTCACCATTCTTCCTCTTCCCTCTCCTATTCCCATTCTTATTTTTTTACTAAGATCTATTTTCCATTAATTTTATACACAGATGAACTCTGTACTAAGTAAAGACTTAAACAAATAATATATAAAAACTCAACCGTGTTTTGATTTCTCTTTTGGGTTCTTCTGTGACCCACTGTTCAGTCTCCATGTGTTTGCCTTTGTTCTGGAGGTCCCTGGGCTGTTGATTTCCAGCTTCATTCCATTGTGGTCAGAGAAGTTGCATGGTATGCGTTTGACTTTTTGAATTTGCTGAGACTTGCTTTATGGCCTGGCTTGTGGTCTCTCCTAGAGGAAGTTCCATTTACTGGTGGGAAGAATGTGTGTTCTGCAGCTATAGGATGAAACGTTCTGCAGATGTCTGTTAGGTCCATTTGGTCAGTGAACTGTTATTCTCTTGCTGATTTTCTGTCTGGTTGATCTGTACACTGCTGAACGTGGGCTGTTGAAGTCCCCCATTACTATTGTATGGGAGTCTAAGTCTCCCTTTACATCTATTAACATTTCCTTTAAATAGCCAGGTGCCCTGTAGTTAGGTGCATACACATTTTTATAGTCATATCTTCCTGTTGAATTGATCCCTTAATCATTGCATAGTGCCCTTATTTGTCTCTTTTAATTGTTTTTGTGTTAAAATCTATTTTGTCTGATATTAGGATGGCTACACCAGCTCTTTTTGGTTTTTGGTTTCTGTTAGCATGGAATAACTTTTTCCAACCTCTCACTTTCATACTGCGTGTATCTTTGCTGGTGAGATGTGTTTCTTGTAGGCAGCAAATAGATGTGTCTTGTTTTTTAATCCATTCAGCTATTTTGTATCTTTTAACTGGAGAGCTGAGGTCATTTACATTCAAGGTAACTATTGATAAGTAACAACTTGGCCCTGCCATTTTTCCATAAATATTCCTGTTGTTTACTTTGGATTTTTTTGTACTTTTACTGGGGATTTTCTGCCTTCACCTTCTTTCATAGTGATGACCATGTTTCTGTGTTTCTGTGTGCAGCACATCCTTAAGCCACTTTTGTAAGGCTGGACCATTAGTGACAAGTTCTTTCAATTTCTGTTTGTTATGGCAGGTCTTTATTTCACGTTGATTCATCAGTACAAGCTTGGCAGGGTATAGCATTCTGGGTTGAAAGTTTTTTACTCTCTCCTAGTCTGTAGGGTTTCTGATGAGAAGTTAGCTGTGAGTCTCATTGGAGACCTTCTGAAAGTAATCTGGTGTTTCTCTCATGCACATTTTAGAATCTTTTCTTTATGTTTTAGTGTGGAGAGTTGATTACAATGTGTGGTGGTGAAGATCTTTTCTGGTCATGTCTATTAGGAGTTCTGTGTGCTTCCTGTACTGGGATGTCCTTTTCTTTCTCCAAATTAGGGAAGTTCTCTGTAATTATTTCACTAAATAAGCCTTCTAATCCATTCTCTTCTTCCACACCTTCAGGAACTCCTAAGACACGTATATCGTGTCATTTGATAGTATCCCATAAATCTCTGACATTGATTTTTAGTTTTATAATTTCTTCTTCTTTTTTTTTTTGGTCTGACTGCAAAATTTCCAGAGATTTGTCTTCTAACTTGGACATTCTTTCTTCTGACTCACCGACTCTGTTGTTAAGGCCTTCCACTACATTTTGTATTGATCTATTGAATTCTTCATTTCCAGTGTTTCATTTTGATTTCTCTTTGAAATCTCAATTTCATGAAAAACATTTCCTTCCTGTTCAGTACGCATTTCTTTAGTTCATGGCTTTGCTTCTGATTACTTCTAAGTAATCCTCCCATCAACTTTTTGAATTCCTATTTCTGGCAATTCTTCACTCTCCTCATTCTCGCATTCTAGTATTGAAGTGCTGCTGTTTTCCTCTGGGGGCATCATGCTGTCTTCCTTATTCTTGTTTCTTGAATTTTTGCATTTATTTTCAGGCATTTGTGAAGGTATTTGTTGGTTTATTTTTTGCCCTGTGATGGCTTTTATCTTTAGACTGTGCCTCTGTGGCTTAGTGGAGTTTCTGCTCTGTCAGTGAATACCCTGAGACGTGGTGGGTGTGGCCAGGGAGCTCTGTGCAGTGCTCCAGTGTGGGGGGAGTGTCCAAGGTGACTCCCAGATTGGGCATGGTAAATATCTTTGTTTTTTTTTTTTTTTTTTTTGTTTTTTTTTAATCAAAGAGGAGATTTGTTCAGCTCTGTTGGCGTAGTCTCAAACTCACCTCCTCTCCTCCAAGGACACCAATGCCTGGGCGCTAGCCCCACCAGGTACAATATTCATCCACACTGCCACATGAACCACACAAAGGATCCATGCATTCCTTTGTGTGAGCACAGATCCCAGAGCAGTGACCCTCACCAGGGCATCAGGGAGCCCCGAGTGTGTGGAGCCACCCACAGTGACTGTCCAAAGACGCAGCCACACCTTGCACCCAGGCAGCCACAGTGTTTTCACAGTCCCAGCACACAAGCCTCCCACAGCCACAAGCACCCAGCCCCTTGTCAATTCTCCCAGTCAGACTCAGGCATCTCCTGGCCACTGGTTGCTGAGGCATGGGCTTGAGCTGGTGCAGCTTTTACGTACGTCCAAAATGGTGCCCGCCTGCTCTTGGCTAGTTACACGACACCGGTTCTGGGTGGCCAGGGAGAAACATGCCCCCTTTTTTCCCTCTAGGTTGGCAGGTGCACCATCCCCCACAGGGCTCCAAGCCAGACTCACACCAGGTTCTTCCTGCGGCTTTATCGCCAGTGTCCCGGGCTGCTGCAGTCTGGTCTCATCTCACTCTCCAAAGCTGGTGCTGAGGCTCTCAGCTGCTGGGGTCCTGAGTTGTGTGCGTCCACCCCGTCCATGTGTATCCACAGCTTCCCTCTAATTTCCAGGGAGTTCCCTCTGCCACTTTCTTCCTAACTCTTCCCTGAGATTGCACTCTCTTCCCCCAGACTAGAGCAGTAAGCTCCCTGTGTGTTCCACCAGCTTTGGTGCCTCTCCTAGGAGAATATCCATTGTAATGTCAGTAATTTGCATGATGCACAGACATAATATTCAGCATCTGTTTTTTTTCGGAAGAGTAAACCATTGTATAAACCTAAGACGTTCTCACCAACGTACCCTGGGAAGCAGTAGGAAATCCTCATTTCACTGGAGTTGGCCAAACAGCAGTCTGGCTGGCCTCCGTCCTTTAAGTCTTCAGTTCTTCGGAGCTAGCTTTCATCCTCGGAGCAAGTAGATGATGAAAGACCCGAAGCGTCTATTAAACTTCAGGGCCTATCCCGGAAACCCGCACAAGGAAGTATAAATTGATGACCCACCTCCCGTGGGTCAGATGACTTATGATCTGTCAAATAATGAATGCAATACTGCGGTTAAGAAGGAATATTACGGCAGTCCTGTGCAGATGTTTCTTACATTGAAAAATGGACTTATTAATGGCATGCTTGTGGAGAGAGCTCTAATCCGGGATTCTGTTACCGTATTTAATTAACTACTCATCCGTTGAAGATCCATGTAGCTGAGGTCTAGGAGTGAGTGATAATCAATTTTTGGTTTTGCTCTACCCACAGCTAAGCAGAGGTTGGTCACACTTCTTGGGAAGCTCAGTCTACAGAGGAGATCAATATTTCATTTCATCGTATGTTGCTACTGGGAATCCACTGGGAGGAAATGCGTTCATATTTTCCTTACTTCTTCTTTGGCCCTACAATTGAATAGCTTTCAAGAGGTTCAGAGGAAGTGGGAGTTGAAAAAGAGTATTAAATTGTGTCATTGCAAGATGATAGTTACATGACAAGGTTACACAATCAGTGTTATCACTAACCTCCAAATTCACAATTCTCTGCAACAGGGACGTCTGCGTATCCCAGAGGACCTTCTTAATAAAATGATGCGCAGCTTCGGGGGGTAATGCTCAGCTTGTTTTCTGTAATTAGATGGCTAGCTTCATGCTTTTCCTGACACCACTAATTGAATGAGGGTCTGATTAGGCTAGACTATAATGAAGGACACAAGTTAGGAGATATTTGATGTCAATCTCACATACGCACAGTCACGCAGTGCCCAAAGGACTTGTGGGGTAGGACTTTGGGATGCCTTCTTGTTCTGGAGTTTGCTTTGTAGCAATTCTAATATTTTGTAGAACCATGATACAATAGTACCTCTTGTGTAAAAACAGATATTCAGGAAAAAAAAAAAAAAACCTTTCTTTGGCCCATACAGAAAGAGTCTTTATTTTACTAATGGTGGCACAAAAACTTGTCCAAAAAGTGTGAACTTGGAAGCACCAAGAAATACCCTTGATGGCTGAATGGTAAGACCTGAAGTGAAAGATGAAGTTATTTAGGACATGGCTGATTTTAAACAGTGATTTCCGAAGGTCCAGCTTTGCTAAAGGCTAGAAAATTGGAAATTTTTTTTTTTTTTTTGGACAGGCAGAGTGGACAGTGAGAGAGACAGAGAGAAAGGTCTTCCTTTGCCGTTGGTTCACCCTCCAATGGCCGCCGCGGCCAGCGCACTGCGGCCGGCCCACTGCGCTGATCCGATGGCAGGAGTCAGGTGCTTCTCCTGGTCTCCCATGGGGTGCAGGGCCCAAGCACTTGGGCCATCCTCCACTGCACTCCCTGGCCACAGCAGAGAGCTGGCCTGGAAGAGGGGCAACTGGGACAGAATCCGGCGCCCCGACCGGGACTAGAACCCGGTATGCCGGCACCACAAGGTGGAGGATTAGCCTAGTGAGCCGCGGCGCCAGCTGGAAATGGTTTTGCCATTGGCTGAGCGGCAGCATCTAAAGGGCTGTGTTGGGGGTGACTCCCTGGGGCAGGGCTGCAGCGTCCACAGTACTTCACTTGCTAACAATCTCGCCATCATGGACTTCTTCACTGTAAGGATTTCAATTCTGAAGAGCTGCTCTTAGGAGGCCTTGGTGGAGTCAGAAGTACGAAGCTGGGGCCGGCAGTGTGGCGCAGTGGGTTAAGCTGCCACCTGCAATGCCAGCCTTCCACAAGGGCACTGGTTCACATCTCGCTCTGCTGATGGCCTGAGAAAAGCAGCAGAAGGTGGTCCCCTGCCACCCACATGGGAGACCTGGATCAAACTCTGGCTTCGTCCTGGCCCAACCCTGGCCATTGTGGCTATCTGGAGAGTGAACAAGTAGGCGGAAGATCTCTATCTTTCTGTGTGACTCTGACTTTCAAATAAGTAAACGCATCTTAGAAAAAAAAGAAACAGTACAAAGCTTCCCATTTTTCCATAGGCAAAACCTTTCAGAGATAGCAGCCTGAGAATCGCTTAGCCAAGAAGGAGAAGGTTCTGTCTTATTCGCAAATGAAAAGCAAACTTCTAATTTCCAAGATATTACAAAATGCTAAGCCTTCATTCCAGTTGTCAGGACACAGAGGAGACACTGGTACGTGAGACAAGCCCTGGGTGCACTGGATGCTGCGTCCTTGTGGCCTGGCCTGGAACTCTACTTGGCAGGAGGAACTCGGGAGTTCCCAGGAGGACTTGGCCCTCGCTGAGCGCTTGTCACTCAGAGTTTGCCAGCAGCCTCAGACGACCCCTTACCGTTGGCTCTTTGTCACAGTAGTGTTCAAATCCAAATGAGGAAGCCGAAGTAAACATTTACACATTTTCCACAGGTGACTTTAAAGACCTATGCTGTGTATGTTTATTCTTTTTGGGTCTAAAAAGCATGTATTTACACACACACAGTATTCTATAACAGATTTATCTTTTTGATATCGAATGGTCAACTTGTTTAAACAAAATAAAATTTTAAACAGTGTGAGAGTGTTTTCTTTGTGCTTCTTGTTTTATGCCTTAAGAATCGTGGGCTCCACATTTCCTTTCATCCTTCATTGAACGTTTTACCATAAGAATTTCCAGCAGATTAAACAGTTGATAGCAGTGGAACAAGCCTTCAGATATTCTAGATTCAGCAGTTAATGTTTATTTGTTTTTAAAAAGTTTATTTTTATTTGTTTGAAAGGCAGAACAATAAGAGAGAGAGAGAGAGAAGGAGAGAGAGAGAGAGAGAGAGAGAGAGGTCTTTCATCCATTGATTCACTCCCCAAGTGGTTGCAATGGTTGAGGCTGGTGCAGGCGTAAGCCAGGAGCCAGAAACTCCACCTGTGTCTCCCATCTGTGTGGAAAGGGCCCCAAGCACTTGTGCCATCCTCCACATTAGATATTCCCACTTCACTGAAGCTAAGACAAGTTGTCCAACACAGACAGGGCACAGCTGGAACCCAAAGCCAGTGACTCCTATGTGTCAAGGTC
Source organism: Oryctolagus cuniculus (assembly GCF_051225735.1). Classification (NCBI taxonomy): domain Eukaryota; kingdom Metazoa; phylum Chordata; class Mammalia; order Lagomorpha; family Leporidae; genus Oryctolagus; species Oryctolagus cuniculus. The sequence goes on along the minus strand of NC_142875.1, from coordinate 4,031,847 downwards.
ATCATCGCTACGACAAGCTGTCCCAAAGCAAAGTCAAGCTCCGTCCCTCTTGGGACGGCACATTAGCAGGGAGCTGGATTGGAAGTGAAGCAGGTGGGACTGAAACCGGCTCTGATATGGGATTTTTGGTGTTGCAAGCAGCGGCTTAACCTGCTGTGCCACAGCGTTGCCCTGCCACTATTACTTTTTAAATTAGCTATTTTCACAATAAGGATGTATCATTATGTAAGCGTTATCACAGTGCACCATAAGTATCAATGTCAGGGTAAAGGTGAATTGGATCAGATAAAACATTGTTTTGTATCCCACAGAAATCAGACATTTGATTTCATCCAAAATATCCTTTCACTGTTCTAGAACGTTATATTAGAAAAAGCACTTTTCAGTATCAAAAATTACAGGCCTTTCCATACAGAAAGTAATAAATGAATATGTAATCATAGAAATTGATTGTTAAAGAAATACAATAATGATTTTTCCAGGATGAATTAAGAAAACAGATTTTCAAGTTTTTAAAGTTTGATTATAATAATCAATGTTTATTTTGATTATAAAATGATCTACAATATCAATAAATATTTGTACATACTTTAAGGGTGATACACCTTTATGAAATAAGATCTTGGTATACTAGAATTTCACATTCTCTTATTTGACCATGACTATTTTAATATTATCACACAAATTTGTGACTGACTTAATAACAAGTAGAATATGTAGGTTGATCCCCCACCTCGCTGGACCCTCCCTTGATCAGCAAGAAGTCTGCAGATGTCTGCTAATTGTAGAACTATTGTAGAACTTAGGTGTTAGGTGATAAGGGGAAGGAGCTGTTGGGTCACATTTTAGATACAAAGGGTCCTGGAAGAGGGACGGAGCTTGACTTTGCTTTGGGACAGCTTGTCGTAGCGATGATGACCTTGACACATAGGAGTCACTGGCTTTGGGTTCCAGCTGTGCCCTGTCTGTGTTGGACAACTTGTCTTAGCTTCAATGAAGTGGAAATATCTCAGTCAGTTTCTGGGAGGATCAAATTTGAAAATGCGTGGTGAGGTCTGCCGTTCTGCCCGAATGCTGTCCCAGCCTGTCCCAGTGAATGGAGGTAATGGTTTCCGTGATCTGTGGACTGGGACCTGTGACCTCCCATGGTGTGTCCTGCATGGGTGCGTGCCCTCGTGGCTGGAGTGTTTGGATGGCTGTGATAATGGAGGAATAGATGACAGTGGGGCCAGGGGTCACCTCCGTGCACCTGCATATGTGCAGCCCAGGAGAGTGACATTTGGATGACTGACAGGTCCAGAGGCAGTAACGGCCATTTCTGTCAGAAGTCCCTAGAGTTGTATTTGAGCACACAGTCTCCAAAAGGCAGCTCTATATTTTCTATTTCTGGTTTCTTTTTATCAATAAACTGAAGCTTCTCTCCATCCCGGTCTCTGTCCCTGTCTCTATCCCTCCCCTTTCCCACCTGTCTCTCTCTCCCTCTGTCCACCACTGGTCTCTCTCACACCCACTGACACACATGACCCAAAGTGTAGCTCATCCCGAAGCTTGGTTGGCTCTTTATGGTTCATGTGCTCTTTGCCTTCTGAATTTTTATTTCCCTCGTTCACTTCCTGGATGTTTTGCAGAGAAACTCACCACAATAGAGTTTGATTGATAACTGACAGCATAGACACAACGCGGAGTACCCCAAAGTGGGTGGGATGCTTGGATTTCTTCTTTTCACCTCACTTTTGTATTCTCAGTGCAATCAAAGTGATAGAATCATGTGTTTGTGTCACACATTTCAGAAATGAATTTCAAATCACTCCAGAGAAAATCACGTGAGGCTGTTGAGGGCTGAGTGGTGACTGTTATTTCTCCTCCAGGATAAAGCAAAGAGCAGAAGTCAAAGCTGGTACAGAATCGAGTGTTGAGCTCAGAGCAGGCAGAATATTGTTGGTTCAGCCATGCCTACACGCAGCAGTGTGCATGTAACTCTTCAGTGTTTGCTGCCCTGGAGTTTGGGGGTTCCTGGTTTCTGCAGCGTAAAAAACCCAGACAATGAAGAGGTGACTGCACAAGCCGGCTGCAGCACACCACTCTTTGTACCTGTTAAAGAAACCTTCTTGAATATTCTTTAGTAATTTACTGGATTTCTGCAGCACTTTTGAATAAATGGGCTCCATAGCCTCTGCCATCCAAGCATCTAAAAATAAAATTGGTGGGTGGGATGCAGAAGGGACCCACCGCGGTGCAGGTGGGCGTTGGTTTTCTACAATTGCTGTAGAAATGACAAAGTGAGTAACATCCCTCCAGGCTGGATGAGCAGGGCTTTGATTGACAGGATATAAGTCAGGGAACACTTCCGTGTGCATATGGAATAATGAGGGCTGTCCCAACCCTCATTTTCTAATTTGGATCAAAATTTAAACTTGTCATGTTGCTTTTGCCATTAGTCCGGATGCTGCTTCATTTACAGGTTCCAGGAGAAAGTGTGGTGTGGGGGAAACAAGGCTGAGTCATCAAAAAAATCTATGTTCATTGTCTTCCAATATTAGGTGTTGGACAAGTCTCCCAATTTATCTGAGCCCATGTAGGACATCTATGAGTTAATCCTTCGAAGCATTCTTTGCAAGTATGTTTTGAGGATAAATGCTGTATTTCAAAGGTTAAAATCATTTTACAAGTGTGCAGTGTGGTACTGCTGCAGAGAATGATGGGGGTGGTGATGATGATGTTGGTGATGATGATAAATAAGTTGGTTATGATGACATGATATAATATGGTGGCATTGATAGTACCACTGAAATAGTGTTGATGGTGATGAGTTCAAGATTGGTAAAAAAGGATTTCCTAAGAATTCACCAATTATTGTATCTAGTTGAACTAGTCCAAATTAGTAACATTAAGTGAGCAAGTAACCATAACACTTGCAATTCCTCCTTATGCCTGGGTGATGAGACCCTATTTCTATTCTGTGGGAAGGTCTCCAGGCACGAGGCAAATGCAGTGTAAGTTCATACGAAGCCTGAAGATTTGCTACCAGCCTGTACTTCACTTCCCCTTCCTCCCTGCCTATGCTTGACCTGTTGCAATACTTGTATAAAATAAAAAAATAAATTTGTCAGAAAAATAATTTTCCAGGAAAGAATCATCTAATATTCACAGATATGTGGCTCCAGCCATTCCGAATACAGTGCTGTGCTTGTCACAAGAAATATTAAATGAACAGAAGCTGCGTGGGAGACTCAGGTCAGGCAGGACGGCATTTCGTATCTGTAGTCAGTTTATGTCTGTAAAGAGCTACGCATGCCTTTCTTACTGAGTTAGGACTTGTCTTATACTTACGCTATGATTATGCGTTGATTTCATTCTTGATCGCAACTGTGTTGAAAAATATAAGTACGATTTCAGAAATCTACTCTTTGTTGGACTACTTTAAGAGGCTAAATCATCCCCTTGTTAATACCACAGATTCTCTGTGTGTGTGTGTGTGTGTGTGTGCCCGCACACTTGCATCCTTGCACGTTATCAGCAATGATTCATTTCATTTGGGAGAAAATGGCCAAGGGGGCCATCCATCACAGTAAGCCTTGCACATGACAGTGCATCCCCATGCTGCGTACGTAGGGTTTTACACAATCATGTCTGTGGCCGGAGCTGGCCCAGAATATCTCTCTCTTGCAAAGATTAAATGATAAGGTATGATGATTACTTATCGCTTCCAATTTATTTGCTGTCAAGGGGTTTTTGTTTGGTCAGACTTAACATTCTCTTCACACAGCTTCCCAGTCTTGATGGTGAGGTCTGAGCCCCCCCAGAGAGACCAATCGAGTATTGCCCAATGTACGTGCTTACAGGTCCCCCGGTGAGCCTCTGAGGTCACCTGTCAACCAGGTGCCGCTGGCTGTGAGTGGGAAAATAAATTCTACATGCTCTAATGACAAATTCTACCTTATCAATTTACCTCTCAGCCCTTGCCCTTGGCCTGTGACTCCTCAGCTAGAGAGCTGTCTTTATATTTTCAGGCCGAGAAAACGCGTGGTGAATTGTGTTTATACAATATGATTTTACAACGACAATCTTTTACTTTTCATCATGCTATATAATTTATAATACACAAGTAAGGCTATCATTTCATAGCAGATTCACAGCTTGAGAATCCCCTCGACGTGCTATGCACTCCTGCCTGCTCAAGTCTATTTTTCTGTGTCTCAGGGATGTGTTAGAATTGACGGTTTTCTGCAGATAGGTGTTGGAAATATGTGTGTGCATATCAACGTGGGACTGGTGCCGGCATCCATATGAGAACCTGTTTGAGTCCCGCTGCTCCACTTCCAGTTCAGCTCCCTGTTCATGCACCTGGGAAAGCAGTGGCAGATGGCCTAGGTGCCTGGGCCCCTTCCACCTCCACATGGGAGACGCTGACGGAGCTCCCGGCTCCCAGCTTTGGCCTGGCCCGGCATCGGCCATCAGGGCCATTTGGGGAGTGAACCCGTGGGTGGGAGATCTCTTTCTCCCTCTCCATCTCTGCTTCTCTCTCTGTAATTCTGCCTTTCAAATCAATAAATCATTAGAAAGTTAAAATAGTATGCATATAAATATATGAATATATATTTTGACACCTATCTAAGGAAATAATCTATTTTTATTAATACATATTATATATCCCACATACCCATTCAGACCTTTGTGAAACATTTTTCTGTAACATTTTCTATAGTACATTTATTTGTTGTCTATGTCTCTTCATAAATGTTGTATTTCAAGGAGAGAGATTATTTTTGTTCGTTTTTGTATCCCTAGCACTATGTGTATTGTGTGACACACGATAAATACTCAGAATCGGTCCATGAATCAAAGTAAACACAGGGAGGGGGTTTCCCTCTTCCCCATTCTTCCCTCCCAAAGGCGCACATCCTTTCAGACAAGGTCTTGGGTACGGTCACAGGCTGTAGTTACACTTAGGGGACATTTGTTATACTGTGCAAGGAGAAGATGCATTTTAGAGCAGAAATCGCCAATTGGCGACTTTGTGGGAAGCCTAGCAGAGGCCTTTGGTCTCCTGACTTCCACAGCAAGCCACTGCGGTCCTGTGTTGCCACCACAAGCCCTAGGAGTTAGTATGCAGCTGATGCCTGAGCAGATAAACGGTGGAATGCAGCGAGTGGCGGTGCGCATTGGATGTCAGGTTCAATGTGAAGGTCAGGCAGTGCCTGGGAGGGGCCAGAGTGTGAGAGCTGGTGCAGGGGTGGCCGTGGGGAGGGGAAGGAGACCTGTTCTGGGGGCTGCCTGAGACCAACACATTTCAGGACATGGAGAAATGGAAACAGCATGAAAGAAAGGGGAAAACACCAACTTGCCCTCCTCTCAAAGACATTACACAGTGATCGAAGGTTAAACAAGTCCTAAGAGATTTGACTTCAAATAGAACTCATTTTGGTAATAAGGTGCAGCAGAAGGAATAACAGGGAGGTCCCTGCACTGAAGTGGGGTGCGGTCGCTCTGGCCTCTCCATGGACGGATACTCTGGGTTTTTCTCTTTGATGCCCTGCTCGTGGCTGGAACCGGGTCCAGCTGTTTCAGGTCTATGAAGTTGGTAGAGTCAGCTGGCCAGCGGACCACGCAGCAGCCTTGGTGTGTCTACAGCCCTGACTGCTCAGGGGCCAGAAGAAGTGGAGCATCTGAGCCACGCGAAGAGACAGGGACCCCAGAGACTGATTACCACTGGCACGGGCGCGCCTGGCCCGTCTGCTGCTTGCCTGAGCGGCTGGGACACTCCTCCCATGGCGTCGGCCACTTGGCAGCTGTGCAGGGTCTTGCCTGCACTGGCCTGGTAGTCTGAGCACACTGCCGGCGTGAGCTTTGAACTGGAATTTCCCTAGGGGACAAGACACAGCATGTGTGCTGCGGTAGTGACAAAATCATTCTCCACGCGACACTGGTGCTTGACTTGGCTTCAACACCTTGGACGTGAATCCGGAGTCTTTGTTCTTTAGAGAAAGTGTAAAAATAGTTTTCTCTCACCTGCTAGAGTACAGACACTTTTAAAAATAGGACAGCAAGCTGGCAATGGTAGGACTGCTGTTTGTATTCTGTCCTGACTTTTAACTAAGGCAAACAGTGTTGAATCATTTATAGCACTTTGAGATTTATTTAAGTTATAATGCCCGTGGTTGTGTAATAGAAAAGAACTAAATTGAAGAGCAAAGTAATGATCATCATTTGTCTTTATTTTATTATACTTACCAGAGATGGCCCTCTCTTCCAAATTTGCTGTTCCAATTAAAAAGCATTTATTGAATTCCTGCTAATGCTTGGAAAATGAATTATTGCATTTGGGGGCCAAGCAGCACATTATTTCCCCTTTCTTCCTTTGTTAGCAGTGTTAACTTGCTTTTTGAGGGTGTATTTTAAAGAGAAATGCTGTATGCTCAAGTGTAATGCGTGGTTAAAAAGTGCACCTAATAATTTTATGAATTCAGTATAGGTCAAGGGAGTCCATGTTTTGCAGTCTTTGGTGCTATGCCTTGTGCATTCTTATAGAAGCCTGCTCAGTTTTCATAAAGACAAGAGAACGTCGCCCTCGATAGAGCATCTCTTTGCTTGGTTTCTGCTCATCTTCTTGCTACTTTTCCTAAATGTCGGGGCTCTAAAAATCTCCACCTGCTTCATCTTCATGTTTTCACACTAGGTAACCCCCTGAGTAATTTCTTGTTTCCTTGGTCTCATCTTGCAGCTGTACCTGGGAATGCCCTTGTCTGCGTCTTCAGCCCAATCTTTCTCCTTAGCTTTGGACTCATCTACCCACCTGCCCAGTGGACCTCTCTGCTCCCTCTGTCTGAGACTGTACTGGTAATCTGCACCTGCTCCTTCCTTCCACATGGAGATGGCTGGCCCCTCCTGGCTGATGCCTCATTCTCAATCCTCACATTGTCCTGCCTTGCCCATGTGCCATCTCTGAATCTGCTTCACTCTTGATAGTTCTGTAGTTAAGACTCTGTTCAGCCTTTTTTTTTTTTTTAACAAGAATTGTGCAGAACTCTCTTAACCAGCTTATCCACCTCTAGTCTAATTCTTCTCTCATATATTCTCCACGGTCATACCAGAATCACAAACACCATCATGTTTTCTATCTGTAAAATCTTTAAAGGGTGCTGCATTGCCTGTGGGATATATTTTTCACCCACACGCTGTATAGGAATGATCTTCTTACTGGATCTGTATCTGCTTTTTTTTTTTTAAACCTGGACCTCATCACTCTATCACTAACCTCTGATATTCCAGGTGTACTAAATTTCTTCTGGGTTTCTTATGGTAAATTTCATATGGTAAATTTCTTGTGGTTTTCTTGTGGTTCCTGCCGACTGGAAAATAATCCTGATACAATTATTCCACCAGCCAGGCTCTTCCAGATTTTGCAGAACAGAAAAACTGTCACTCCAAATTAAAACACCAGAATCACTGTGTTCATGAACTAATTTAGATAAACACCAATAAGCAGGGGGAAGGTAGGAGATGAGTAACTTAACTTTCACAGGACAGCTGGCAAGCAGGCAGGACCATGTCTACCTGAGTCCTAGGGATGATATGGCTAAGAGGACCGCGGAGAGGATTGGTGAGAGTCTCACAAATAGAAGGTACATGTCTTTGCTTGGTGAGGGAAGTCGTCTTCCCACAGCTCTCGCTGGCTGGGTGTTTCCCCAACTCCCATGGTCTTCATGTACTTTAATTGGATCAAGCATTTAGGCCAGAATAGGAACCCACTTGATGTTACCAGTGGGTGGCCAAGGGTGGATGGGCCATCAGCCCAGAAGGGATAAGGTTATCATTTGGTGTTTCCATACTTCCTGTCCGTAATCCATGCTCTAATTGGTCAAGTATAGTTTTTGTAAATTTATTTCAATATATGTTTGTGTGTCTTACATCTGAATTCCTTCTGACTTCTGCCCCAGGACCCAAGTTTACACTTTGCCAATACTGATTGTACTGTGTGCATTTTCTCTGCACTGCCCTAGCCCCCAGCTTATCTACAGCATATGTACAAACCTTTTATGAGTTCCTCTAACATGCTGCACGTCTTGTCTTTATAGTTGGACTCAATATTCTCAAATACAGCCACAGATACATGGGCTCAAATTCCTACATGCATTATAGTTTTGCACTGTAACAGGCCCACCTGTCTTAACCCCTGCTACCATTGTGCCTGTCTTGTTTGCTTCCTGTTGCTGGAGCAGAATATCTAGGACTGAATAGTCTATAATAAGAAATGTGTTTCTCGCAGCACTAGAGACTACAAAGTTAAAGATAAAGCTTCGGATGTCTGGCAAGGGCCGTCTTGCTGGGTCATGATGTGATGGAAGGTGAGAGGGCGAAGAAGAACAACAGGGGGCGAACTTTCCTTTCTCATAGCACCAGTCCCACCTGCGAGGGTGGGGCCCTCATGGCCCAATCATCTGATAACAGTGTTTCTGTGTCAGTCCAGATTCAACATGAGAGTGGAAGGGACACACATTCAGACCACAGTGAAGTCTGTCTGCCTTCCCTCTAGCAGGCTCACCTTCATTCACCCTCCATGGGCCAGTCCTCCTGCCTTTAGGGAACCTCCTGGACTGTGCTGATCTGAATTGGAGGCCCTGGAGATAATGTTGACTGTGTCCACGTCCAGCGTGGTGTCTGAGCGTCCTGTACTGAAGCTTCGGGCTGACAACTTCATTTTTGCACAATGCACGAAGAGCAACATTGGGTAGAAAGTCGGTAGAACCTTTTATATGTTGATATTCTGAACTATGCCTTGGTTGGGTTCTGAGGCTATGGTGTTGACACCAAATGTGTGTCTCTTTCTAGTTTTTGCTTTCACCCCCAGTTACAAGTATGCTGGTACCACTCTGGGTCCCCCCAACATTTTAAGAAATTCCCAAGGGAAATCTCATGTTTTTCATAGTACAGCCTTCTAGAATGGCAACCTTCACAGGGGGTCAACCATTGCACTTTTTTTCCTTCCCTTCTCTCTTAATGCAGCCTGCTACAGCTGTTGCACTGAAGAGAGAAGAGGAAGCATACTTTGAAATTATGCTTCTGGGCTGCAGCCCATCTGCTGGTCTTGAAATCCAGCTACATGGTCACGGGTATACTCCCATGTTCCAAAGCCAGGTGCTCTCTCAAAGTTACCTTAGCATTGGTTTTCCCTGGTGTGCCATGCAAAGTGCCTGGGAGTCTCTGCTATTTGGGGCAACATATCTCTATTCCATACTCTGCTTCATGGGTCTAAGTCAACACTGCCTTGACTTGCCAACAACTCATAGAGATTGTGTGCCAAGGCATTATTTCTGTTGCCTGAAAGTTTCCTAGTCTGAGTTCGGTTACTCTGCCTTTTCCCCTCTTTCCTTCCTTCCCTCCCTCCCTCCTTCCTTTTTCTTTTGGCTTCATTTCCAGGTCTCAATCTTGTGCTTCCTCAACTGAAGTCAGAAATCCAGGGTCCGCACTGGCTTTCCAGACCTTTCTATCAATACTTGTCCTGGAATGTTCATCTGTTCCCGTCCCTTTGTGCTGTTGGCTCCAAGTTTTATATTATTAGTTTTGCCATATCATCTAAGCACTACTCATGTTCTTATTGTTGTCTACTTTTGCAGGAAAGTTTTAATGTTTGCAACTTCATTAGCTTCCCAAGTCCATGGATGTCATCATTTGTCTGAAAATGACCTGTCTCCAGACATCTTTTGGTGATGGTGTTTCATAAACTTAGAAGAGATCTGGAAATTATTTACCAAATGAAAACTTCTCAGACCACAGAGACGTCTAATTCATCTATTTATTCCACTTGATTTGCTAGCAGTGCACTTCTAGCAAGTCTTAAATAAGTGGTTATCAATTGATTGCCCATATTTCAAAGAGGATTATTAAATATGTGGATCTGTATGTCCTCCTTGAAGCAATTATTCATCATTTCATCCAGGAAATCAGCAAGCTTTCACCAGGTGCTCATTGTGAGTTGGACGATGAGCTAACTTCTGTAAGAACTTGACTGAAGAGTCGCAGGCACACAGGAGAGCTGAGCCCAGATGGTATCAGCCAGTGTGCAAGCACAATGGGATACGTGCGTGCTGGAAGTGGCTTTCAGATTTTTTAAAAATCATGATGCATATTAAGAAATACTTTTAACACTGCAACAAACATACTTACATACTACACAAACATTGTATCTAAAACATAAGTGTAACTTATAAAAGTTGTAAGCGTAACTTATAAAAGTTCACACAATTGGATTTGTGGAGTGAGCAGCTTGCTCTGTAGTTAAGGTGGCACTTGGGACGCCCACATCCCACATCGGAGTCCCTGGGTTCTGATCCTGTCTCTGCTTCTGCTTCTTCTTCCTGCTAATGCACACCCTGAGAGGCAGCAGGTGGTAACTCAAGTAGTGGGGTCACTGCCACGTATGTGCGAGATCCGGATGCAGTTTGCAGCTCCTGCCTTCTGCTTGTCCCTGCCTGCACTGCTGTGGTTATTTGGGGAGTGAGCCAGCGGATGGAAGATCTCTCTCTGTCTCTGTCTCTGTCACCCTGTCTCTTTGCCATTCAGTTAAAAAGAAAATCAGTTAAAAACACCACGTCTGTCTTATCGTGTGATGTTTTCAGTCTAGAAATAGCGTTCCCTGTTCCCCACACAGCTGCATCCGTGAACTACAGTTTGAATGACACCATTGTGGTTTACTTGGAGTCTTGGAAAATTGCTATGGATTTTTTTCCTCAGGTGGGAGATGCTGTGTTTCCTATAAAATCTAGGAAGGGGAGAGAAAGTTTCAGTCATTTGCATTAGAATGGGAAAACGTGGGTCAATACTTAATTCAAAAGAAAGAGTTGAAATGCTTACTCACTTGGCACTACCTCTGGAAAGACAAGAGAACCTATGAAAATAGAAGTGAGTGTTCCACATACATTTTCTTGCTTGATATCACTTTATTGTTGTGCAGTGATAAATCACACGCATTACAGATAGATGACAGAGAGACACATATACCCACGTGTGTCATCACTAGAGGCTACCTTATTTAACTAAGCAAGAAGCATCCAGTGATGCCTGAGAATAATTCATGCAATCATTCCTTAAATTTCACCGTCAGCTTTCTTAAAGAAGGATTCCAAATGTTGGGATCCTTTCAATAACATGAAAAATAAATCAGATTTCAGTTTCCCACACCCAGTGCTTGACTTCTCCCTGTAGAGGGAATGACAAGTATGTGGGTTCTCTTCCTTCCTGTGCAAGGTGGTCGTTGGGCCACGGTTGCCTGCTTTACTCTGAAGTCAGGCTGGCTTTGGGATTCCTTCTGGCTCGCTGCCTCCCGTTGAACTTCACTTCGCAGAGGGCCGGAGAATGAGCTCATTCTCCGGCCCTCTCACTTCGATGGGTCAGTGTGTGAGGAGACATGGTCATCTCTTCCTTACTGCCCGGGGTCAAAGAGTGAAGGAGCTTCTTACCGGGAGGTGGGCACCCACATGGGGTTTTCTCACCGATTCACAGCCGAGGCAATAAATGTAGCCCCCGGGGCTCTCGAGAGAAGACGGCAGCTGCTGCACAGCACAGTCACAGGCAGTGGGACTACGCGAGGATGGTGGGAGGCCTGCTTTGTTGTTTGCCACCAGTGCTGGCTCCACTGCCCTTCCTTTGACCTTGTGACCTGGAAATTATGACTGAAAAATTGTTTTGGTAAAGTAAAAGCCCTCTAACACCCTTCGTAATGGTAAAGCAATTAGCCTGTGTACTTTTCTTTAGGCTTGTAGAAAATGTTTGAAATGCATCTAATACGTTCCCTCCAACCTCAAGAACTACCCTTAGATTTGCTTTTCTGGTGTTAAAATATCCTGACTTGAAATTAAAATACCAGACTCAGAGTGGGCTTGAGCGGATCCATATTTATGAAGGCACGGAGCTGTCTATTCCCGTGATGCCGTTCACCATGTACTGGGACATGAACAGCAGTGCTTGGCTGGCCTGTTACCATGTTGCACAGTTACCATGGCAATATCAAACCAATGAATGGACCCCCTTCCTGAGACAGGGCTGTGAGTAAGTGTGAAATTGATTCAGTCGTACTCAGGAATACGTTCAAGCCAAATTTGTCAGGATAAAATTTCTGGTAGGAAACTATTTTTAATTATATAGATGTTATGATATTTAATATTTGTTTTGCATATTCAACTAAAATGGTATTTGAAAATTAGGTGTGCTATTTTGATTTTGTACATTTTGATTTAACATCTACTTTGCACTTATTTCAGGTAACACTGAGTATCGTTTTCATTCATTTAAATTTGGATATCTGATGCAAAATTTTACACCTGAGATTGATATCTTATCTACCTGTGAAGTTAGTTGCTTTTACTTGATTCTAGACTGATGTGCTTATAGTTATGACTTTTTATGGAGGATTAACGGAAGTTGTCATATATGTGCATTTATTTTTAGCTAGCATGTACATTGGGTAGTATAGAATGTCATAAGCAGTCCAAATCAGTGAGAATTAAGCAGGTTTTAACCTTTTAATACTAAAGGAGTCCATATTTGGGTTCTACAAAACTAACATTCACAAGATATGTTTTATTATGGTTCCTACCCATTTTTGGCATGCAGTTATTTTAGTCTAACTCTAGGTAAAGATGATGTCTTGAATTTAATCAATCTAATCCTTTTTGGTAAATTGTTGGTGTGTATATTGCTAAAATGTTGTGTTTCTTTTTCCCCTTGCATTTCTTACCCACAGTGCCCAAGGCTTTGTCTATCCCATAAGGTGTCTGAAAACACTGAAGAACAGGGCAGGGTCTATCTGTGATGAGTTAATTACTGAAAAGCCTCTCTGGCAATCAAATGCAGCTCATATTAGCAAAATGCATTTTTCAGGCACAACCAGTTTGAGATAAGAACATGTCGAACCTCAGGGGGACCCGTCCATACTAAGGCCGTTTTAGTCCCCATTAGTTCAACTTGTAGAACAGAAGAGCATGACTTGTTTACATAACAGAAACCAATATTTGCTCTCTTTTCTTCTCTTGGCATGGACTTCCCAGGGTGGCTCCTGCCAGAGCCTGGCAGGCACCCTTGCTGACAATGCATCTCTTCTTGGGAGATGAGATGGAGCTCGCGAAACTAAAGCCGTGCTGCTTGGACGTTTTTATGGCTTTCTAACAGTCACATGAGAAACCCTTGATTTTTCTTACAAAAACGTGCATCTGTTTTCAACTGAAACTGAGGTTGGAGCTTATAAAATGTGTTGTCTTTTGTTTCATGACCTGAAGCTGGGGTCATAGCCTGATACTTCCTTGTAGGCGCTAGCATATTGAAACAGTGCCGCAAATCAGAGTGGACTTGGTGCTCAGTACCTCATACATGCACAGATCTATTCATAGCAGTCGGTATCACCTGTTTTTTTTTTTCTTTGCAAACCCAGGTAGAACTGTGAACACCTGAAGTTAGGGAGAAAAATGCATTCCCAAAGTACTATGTAAGAAGAGCCACTCAAGCACTAAGTCGAATCAGTCCTCTTACTGCAAAGTCACTCTTGGACTTTTTGCGGGGTATATTTTTTAATATGAAGGCAGTAACCCTATTCAAAACAGAATCTTAGGAGACAAGAAAAATATTTCTAAACACATCGCTTCATCAATAGGTTTATGGCATTTCCAGGTCTGGACTCTATAATCAACTAAGCGTTTTACTTGCCCAAGTCAGCTTGGCCAGCTGAGCCTTGAGTAACAAAGCGTCAGGGGCTGAGTGGCTTATTATTATTATTATTTTTGACAGGCAGAGTGGACAGTGAGAGAGAGAGAGAGACAGAGAGAAAGGTCTTCCTTTGCCGTTGGTTCACCCTCCAATGGCCGCCATGGCTGGCGCGCTGCGGCCGGCGCACCACGCTGATCCGATGGCAGGAGCCAGGTACTTCTCCTGGTCTCCCATGGGGTGCAGGGCCCAAGCACCTGGGCCATCCTCCACTGCACTCCCTGGCCACAGCAGAGAGCTGGCCTGGAAGAGGGGCAACCGGGACAGAATCCGGTGCCCCGACCGGGACTAGAACCCGGTGTGCCGGCGCCGCAAGGTGGAGGATTAGCCTAGTGAGCCATGGCACCGGCTCTGAGTGGCTTATAAATCATAAAAGATCCTTTCTACTTTGGAGGTGGAAGTGCGTGGTCAGGATCTGTCAAGGCCATATTCCTGCTTGGAGACAAACACCTTCTCACCTAAGCTCACATGGCAGAAGTAGGGAAATCTTGGGGTTCTCTCTTACAAAGGGTGTGATCCATGAGGGCCCCGTATCCATGACCTCTCACCTTCCAAAGCCTCCATCTCCAAATACCACCACATCGGAGGTTAGGACTTCAACATGTGCTTTATGAAGGATGCAAACACTGAGCCCATGGCAGTGCCACACTGAGAGAAGCAGGAAAAGGAATGATTCCTTTTAAATTTCATTCAGTTATTATTTTATAGTTTATATGTTTGAAATACAGACGGAGACAGAGAGCTCAGACCCACTGGTTCACTCCCTAAGTACCTGCAACAACCAAGGCTGGGCCAGGCTGAACCTGGGAGCTGGGAACCAAATGTATGACCCCCTGTGGGTGGCAGGGACCCACGTACTCAAGCCGTTACCTGTGGCCTCCCAGAGTCTGCAGGAGCGGGAAGCTGGAAGCTAGCACGGAGCCAGGACTCAAATCAGGCGCTTGGTTATGGGATGTGAACATCCCAAGCAGCGTCTTGACTGTTACACCAATGTCCCACCTGGGATGATTTTTTACAAAATCACTCACATGCACAACTGGTGCGCCATTGGATGCAGGGTTTAAGCAAGACTTTTTTTTTTACACAAATTGATCTTTCTGCAGGAAACTTACTATGGAAATTACTGAGAATATTTGCACTTATAATGGCTTTATGCCCAGATTGGTAAATTTTTCCACGTGTATATGTGCTTTTCATAGTATATACACAATGTATCTCAACCACTGTGTCTATAACGCTTGTTACTGGTCTGTAATAAATGCAGGTGTTGAAAGCTGTGCCTAGAAATATGCAGACCAAGGTGGCACTGCTGTGATGTCCAATTGCTTGAATAGGACTCTCTGCTTTGGTGTGGATCTGATAGGGTTTTATTGAACCTGGGTCATGGGTCAGAAGTGGTGTGGACTGCAAACTACTCACATGTAGCAGAACCACATATTTCTCTGTCATTCGTTTTAGAAAGGGCTCGTTCACACAGACAACTTATGAATCATTGGTGTAGGACAGGGACTCTTGCTATCAAAAGGTCAAATGTCATGGTTTTATATACTCATTGATGAACTCATATACTTATTCTAGAGTGTTTTTATTTAGAGGAGAACATAATTCTAATTCTGATGATAACAACAACAATAAGCGAAATACCTAGCCCTTCCTGAACACTAAATGTATTTTGGGCTCCATGCAGGGTTATTCTCTTACATTATGTTAGTTAACCCTTAGAAACACCCTTTCTAGTGGGTGAGATCCCCACACTAGAGATAAGGAGATCCACCATAGACAGTTCTTGTAGTTTTCCTGGATCTTAACGCTAGGAAATGGTGGACCTGAGACTCAGGCAGTCCTCCAAGTCAGGCTGTCTTCACAATGCTGGGAGAGAACACACGTTTGATTGAGTGGACATTTGGTCTGAGATAGATGGTGGCAATAAGAAGGAGAACCTAGGCAGTGGAAGCTGAGTGTCACCCGCAGACTCTCGGGTGTGCATGTGGGGATAGGGTAGAGGAGTAGGGAATGGAGATTACCAGAAGTTACGCAGGGAGACGTGGGGATGTGATTGATGTATAGAGGTCTTCAAGCGCCAAAAGGTTGAGCTTACTCTTATGGGAAATGACAGAGCATTGAGTATTTCTAGGTCATAGCATTCCACAGAGAATGAGAGATGTGGGGATCTCTTGGCAACATGAATCAGAGAGGGAAGAAACTGGGCAGAAGCAAAAGTCAAGCAGACTTTGAAATCTTCCGGGCTGCAGATAATAAGGTCAGTGTATCATCAGGATGATGGGGATAGAATAGGGAGGAAAGAACAGTGGAGAAAGGCCTTAGAAAAACTAACAGAAGCTGGTGACTGGGTGGAAAGGGAGGGGAAATACAGATCTCCATTCAGGTCTTGGAGTGGGCTCTGACCGATAATGGAAGTTGACAGTGAGGTGATCTTATTAGCCAAGGTGACAAGATTGCTTTGCCACCAGCACTGAGATACAGCAAATAAAAGTGGCTAGTGGCCAACTGAAAACACATGACAAAATCTGGGAATTGGGGAAGATTGTAGAGATATTTTGTAATTACCAAAAAGCTGCGAGAACCACCAAGGAGAGCCCTCATGGCACCTGCGTGCTTTGTGCCGTGGAATGAAGAGAACCTGCTGATGGGAAATGTTTCTGGAATGAGGTCCTGGAGTTAAAACATGAGTGCACAGGATTCCATCAGGTTTCGTTTGAAGAATTTATCGGGATTTAATTCACAAACCATAACATTTATTCCTTGTAAGCATACAACTCAACACTTTGAGCGTATTCACAGACTTGTACAATCATTGCAATTACTTTTAGGTCTTTATCAATGTGCCCCACCCCCAAGTCCCCGTAGCTATTAGCACTTTGTCAGTATTCCAGCCCACCTGCCCCACTGGGCAAACACCTGGATGCATTCGTCCCTGGCTGGACCTTCTTGCCATAATGAATGTTCTGTGTAAAGAGAATCGTACAGGGGTGCCCTTTGTTGCGTATGCTGGCATCTCATTCCTTGACACACTACTGCCATTCCGTCGTAGAGATACACTTCATAGGGTTTTTCCACTCATCACACGTGCTGTTTCCACTTTTTGTTCATTATGAATGATGTTGTTAAGACCATTCATGTGTATTTTTTGGAGGAGTTCTAGACTTTCATTTTCACTTAGGAGTGCAATTTCTGGGTCATATGGTAACTCCAATTTTAACATTTCAGGTAGCTTCCAATTTTCTAAAGTGACAGCAGCATTTTTAAAATCCCACCATCCATGTCTAAGGGTTCAAATTTCTTCATATTCTCACTATTATCTATTATTGTCTGCATTTTAATTATGGCTATTCTGGTGTTTATAGGATGGTATCTCACCATGGTTGCCATTTACGTTTTTCTAATAACTGATGATACCCAGCATCTTTTCATGTGATTATTTGACATTTGTGTACCTTCTCTGGAGAATTCTGTATTCAAATCCCTTGCCAATTATTTGGGCTATCTTTTTATCATTGAGTTATAAAGATATTACAGATTATTTTGCAAATCTTTCCTTCTATTTTAAGGGTTTTCTCCTTTTGTTGATAGTGTCAACAGCAAGCCAGGTGTTTTAAAACTTTAATATCTTCCATTGTATCTACATTGTTTTGGTATGTGTGCTTATGATATCACATCTAAAAAATGCCACAAAAATTTACCTCTCATTTTCTTCTGAGAGTTTTATAGTTTCATCTCATACAATTGGGCCTATGATCTATTTTGATATAATTTTTTTGTGTATGGTAAAAGGGAGGGGCTCCAATTTTATTATTTCACATGTGTGTACTAAGGTGTACCAGCATGATTTGTTGAAAAACTGTTCTTTTCCTGTTTATCCTTTTGTCAAATCAGTTGACCATAAATGGGAGGGTTCATATCTGAAACAGCAGTGCTAGTCTGTGGCTCTACGTGTCTTGCATGATGCCATTACTTCTCTTTCTTGAGTCCTGTAGCTGTGCAGGAAGCTTTGAAACTGAAAAGCGTGAGCCATGCTCCAACATTGCTTTTCTTTTCAGAATGATTTTGATTCCTCTCTCTTTCAGTTTCCTATAAATTTTATGATTATCTTGCCAATTTTGTCCCAAAAGTCAAAAGGAATTCTGATAGGGTGCATGCTGTCTATAGATCAATTTGAGAGGCATTGCCATCTTAATATTGAGACTTCTGATCCCTGAACATGGAATGTCTTTCCATTTTGTTTAGATATTTAATACTGTTCAACTATGTTTTATAGTTTGCATTGGACAAAGCTTGCAATTACTTTGTTAAATTTACTGTCAAGTATTTCATTGTTTTGATACTATAGTAAAAGGAATTTCCTTCTTAATTACTTTGGGTTATTCCTAGTAATTATAGGGATACAGTTGGTTTTTGTCTCTTAAAACCCATCGAACTCATTAGTTCCAGTCGATTTTTGAATGTGAGGATCTCTCAGAGTTTTGTATCTATAAGGTCATGTCCTCTTTGAATAAAGATAATTTCACTTTTCCCTTTCCAATCTAGATGCCCTTTTTTCTTGTCCTGGCTAGTCTCTCCATTAGAGTGTTGGATAGAAGTAAAACAGAAATCCCTACTGGGACGAGCATTGTGGTGCAGCCAGTTAAGCCGCCTCCTGCATGCCAGCATCCCTTATGGGTGCAGATTCGTGTCTCAGCTACTCTACCTCTGAAGAGGCTCCTTGCTAATAGGCACCTAGGAAAGCAGTGAGAAATGGCCCAAGTACTTGGACCCCTGCACCCGTGTGGGAGACACAGATGAAGCCCCTGCTCCTGGCTCCTGGACCTGGCCCAGCCCTGGCTGTTGTGGCCATTTGGGGAATGAACCAGTAGATTCAAGATCTCTTTCTCTCAATCTCAACCTCACCCTCTTTGTAACTCTTTTCAATAATTAATTAATTAAATAAATATTTAAAAAAAATAAGGAGTGATGCTAACTCTGTTTTTGTTGTTGTTGTTGTTTGTAGATCCCTTTCATTAAATTTATGACATTTCCCTCTATTCCTAATGTATTGGGTGTCTTTAACTTGGCTATTAATTGTTGTCTATTAAAATAATTGTTTTTGTCTCCTTCACTACAAATAGACTGTGTTTGCTTTTCAAATATTTACTGACTGACTTTTATGTGATAAACTAATGTTGCATCTGTGTGATAAATTCTAACTGATCATACTATACAATCCCTTTTATATGTTTCTGGATTTTGTGTTTCATCTTAGTTTTTTAACCTTGTTTTTCTTTTAAAAAAAAGAAAAATGTGCATTTAAGAAGCAGAGAGACAGAGTAGGAGAGTCAGAGAGAGAAATCCAGGAAGATCTGTCATCTGCTAGTCTACTCCCCAGATGCTCTCAATGGCTAGGGCTGGGCCAGCACAAATCCAGGGACCAGGAGCCCAGTCCAGGTTTCTCACATAGAGACAGGGACCCGGCTACTTTGGCCCAAGAAATTAACATGCAGAAATGGCGTTTCTTTCTCTTTTTAAAGATGTATTTATTTATTTGAAAGACAAAGATACTGAGTGAGAGAGGGAGCAAAGAGAGGGATTGAGCAAGAGAGAGAAAGATATCTTCTGTCCACTGTTCACTCCTCAAAACAGCCACAGTGGCCAGGTATGGGCCAGGCAGAAGCCAGGAACCTACAGCTCCATCCTTGGTCTCCCCATGGGAGAAGGGACCCAAGAACTCAAGCCATTTGCTGCTGCTGTCTCTGGCTGGAAACCAGGGAAGTGGGTCTTCCAAAGCCAAGCAGCAGGGACTATACCTGGTGCTCATATGGGATGCAGGGTAGCAGGTGGTGGCTTAACCCACTGTGCCCTGCAATTGTATTTTTTTTTTTTACCTATTTGCTTACTTTGGGCACAAGAATCTGGCATGTTCTGTATGTTCTGCTGAGGTCATGCATAAATGTAGGTCACTAATACAGGAGGAGGCTTATTTAATTCAGAGCTTTATAAAAATGTGAAGGAATGCATCAAGGATGGTGAATCGGTGCATGGGATGGTTGTGGCTACAGCTTTGCCTCTCTGCTGTCAGCATTACCATTGTTCTGTTCTACAGCAAGGCTCTTGAGTGGTTCTGTACTGGGACTTCCCTTTGACATGGCCATGGCTGTGAATGGAAACATCTGAGGCTTAAGTACCTAAACAAAGACAGTGTAAAAGGCAAAGAATTCTTAAAACACATTCTAAGGAGGCCTAAGGTAACACTGACAGATAGTTATAATTTTGATTGCTTTTTTGGACTAAGTAAAGTTGAGCTAAACCAGACCATATTATTCTCCAGTTTAGTATTATTAAAGGAAAAAGGGTGTGGGGGGATGTAACAAGGCAAGCAATTTGTGCTGTGGTTAACATTATTTTTTTCCTTTGGGCTCCAAGAAAATGCTTCTTTGATGACTGATTCTCTGTGAATTGTAGAAATCTAGGAATTGGCTCACTGGTTAAGGATAAGAGGATCCAACAGAGATGAAAGCAACATCAGAGGATAGCTCAGGGTTGGGGATTAGCCCCAGGACTGAGAAAAGCCAAAACCGTCAAGATTTGGAAACTGATGAGAGAGAAAAATGAGAGAAGTGGTGCCAGAGCTGAGAAGGACCGGAAATGTTTGCATCACGGTCTTGATAATGATTTTAGAAACTTCTAAAGTAACGAAAGGCTAATCATGGATATCAGATGGAACCGTGATTCAGGATGTTCCTTAGCTATTTGCTGATAGTGAGGTATTTTTCATAATGATTTATTTATCTGAAAGGCAGAATGACAGACAGGGAGACAGAGAACAATCTTGCATGTGCTGACTCACTCCCAAATGATGCAGTGACCAAGGCTGGGCCAGGCTGAAGCCAGGAGCCAGGAACCCCCTCATAGTCTCTCACGCTGGTGGCCAGGACCTAACTAAGTACTTGGGCCATCTTCTGCTTCCTTGCCAGGTGCATTTGCAGGAAGTTGGATTAGAAGTGAAGTGGCTGGGCTTCAGCTGCACTCTAATATGGGATTCCATCATTGCAAGCATTGGCTTAACCCACTGTGTCACAATGCTGGCCCTACGTGTTTGAAAGAATGTCTGAAGTGCAGAATATGGGACAGTTGCAAGATGCACCATTATTGGTTGATAACCTTGCACCTGTTGGTGCATGCGTGTGCGTGTGTACAGAGGTTTACATGACTGTACATGTGTGTACATGCATTTACACGTGAATGTACATGCGTGTGTTGATAGCTGAAAACACAGCCCCAGTATCAATCAGAGATCTTATATTTTTGAAAACAAGGTTGGCTAATTGGAACTTCTGATACATGGTTTTTTTTTTTTTTTTTTTTTTGACAGGCAGAGTGGACAGTGAGAGAGAGAGAGACAGAGAGAAAGGTCTTCCTTTGCCGTTGGTTCACCCTCCAATGGCTGCCGCAGCTGGCATGCTGATCTGAAGGCAGGAGCCAGGTGCTTCTGGTCTCCCATGGGGTGCAGGGCCCAAGCACTTGGGCCATCCTCCACTGCACTCCCTGGCCACAGCAGAGAGCTGGCCTGGAAGAGGGGCAACCAGGACAGAATCTGGCGCCCTGACCGGGACTAGAACCCGGTATGCCGGCGCCGCAAGGTGGAGTAAGATTAGCCTAGTGAGCCGCGGTGCCGGCCCTGATACATGTTTTGTATGTAAGCCCTCATAACACTGAGTAGAGGAAAATTTCCATACAAGCAATCACTGACACAATTCTTATGTCCATTCTACCACCTTTTCTTAATGCTGGCATCGAACTTTATAAATACTGAAGTCTTTCTATGTCTGTCAGCTGCAGTCTGTTCCCAGTAGCTGTTGGGTGTGAGTGACATGCTGTTTCTTCTACCTGTAACCTGTCACTCAGAGCAGATCAGAGGGCCAAGGCCAAGACGCCTGTACTTACTACAAGGTACTGCAGAGGCCCTGGGAAAGGGTGTGGACACAGGAGCTGTAAGGTAGCCCCGGGTTATCTTGGAGTGAGAAGCTAGATGCATTTTCTTTTTACTTTTATAGTTTTATTCATTTTTGTAATAAATATCACTTACTTTAGTAGTTGTCAAAGAGAATCATTTTTAGAGAGAGTTTTTTTAAAGTAGTTTTTTTGGTATTAAAATACTACTTTAAGGCCGGCGCCGCGGCTCACTAGGCTAATCCTCCACTTAGCGGCGCCGGCACACCGGGTTCTAGTCCTGGTCGGGGCGCCGGATTCTGTCCCGGTTGCCCCTCTTCCAGGCCAGCTCTCTGCTGTGGCCAGGGAGTGCAGTGGAGGATGGCCCAGGTGCTTGGGCCCTGCACCCCATGGGAGACCAGGAAAAGCACCTGGCTCCTGCCATCGGATCAGCGCGGTGCGCCGGCCGCGGCGGCCATTGGAGGGTGAACCAACGGCAAAGGAAGACCTTTCTCTCTGTCTCTCTCTCTCACTGTCCACTCTGCCTGTCAAAAAAAAAAAAAAAAGAAAGAAAAAAAAGAAAAAAAATGCTACTTTAAATGCAAATATTCATTTTTAAAAATTTGACATAATTTGCATGTGCAACATGTAAATCATTTTGTAATTTTATTAACTGAGTCATTATGTGCATAGCAAAGTTGCCATAGCAGGAAATGGGGTCAGTCCGACTGACCAGGGGTAGACTGGTGATAGATTTTCCATGAGGATGAGAAGGACTAGCAGGGAAAATCCCGTGTTGCAGGCTGACTCCTGGACGTTAGAGCTGACCTAGGGTGTCTTCCCTACACGACTTCACCAGCTCAGGGGCAGGTAGCAGAACCTCAGGTTTACGTATTCTGTTCTTCACCCATACACGCTATTTCTCTATTCAAAAAGAAAACAAGCTAATAAATGCAGAGTGTTGGAGGGTCAGGTTCGGTGCTTCTCATGGGCTTGCCAGTTGGTTGGGTTTTTCTTGTACTTTCTCCCAAGTCAACAGCTGGCTGGGCTTGCTGATGATGTCCTACAAGTTTTGTGTCCTTGTTGATGTCCAGCTTTCTGCAGCTCCAGGGGACTCAGGAAATCCCCCAGGCTGCATGGCTGATGAAGTTCTACAGGGGCCAGCGTTGTGGCATAGTGGGTAACGCAGCGGCCTGTGACGCCTGCACCCACACGGGTGCTGATTTGAGCCTCAGCTGCTCCACTTCTGATCTAGCTCCCTGCTAACGCACCTGGGAAAGCAGCCCCAGATGGCCGAAGTCTTTGGGCCTCTGCCTTCTGTGAGAGACCCACAAGAAGCTCCTGGCTCCTGGCTTTGGATCGGCACATCTCTGGCATTGTGGCCATCTGGGGAGTGAACCAGAGGATGAAAGATCTCTCACTCTCTTTTTCTCCCTCGCTCTCTCTCTAGCTCTGCCTTTCAAATATAAATAAATCTTTTAAAAAATGTTCTGTGAAATTCTGCCCTTCCAGTGAGTGGAGAATTTCCTAGTTGCAAGAACAAAGTATGCCTGTGCTATCAAGGGTCTGTTGGCACACAGGTTCCTTGATGGGAAATCATAAAATAAACTTTAAAATAAGCTTTATTTCTCACTAAACCATAAATGTGCTCGGTGATGATAGCATTTTGTCTGGCAGTGGATGGAAGCCATGGCCATTCTCGTGAGTTTTCTGCTAACTCTTACATGACAGAAGATCGATATCACTTTAATTCTCAATAACGTTTTGACTCAATAACTAAAAATGTACAGTGTTGGAAATTCTCATTCTATCTAAGGTAGGTTAAAGCTAAATCTCTCTTTCCACAGTTGAAACCTTGTTCATTGTTATAGAGAGAAAGAGAAGCAGACAGGCTGTGAGAGAGAATAAGTTCTTTTTTTTTTTTTTCTACCAGGTACTTCTTCTCCCCAAGCGTGTTAAGCAGTCTTTATGCACAACAGATTCAAAGAGGAGTTAGGGAAAAAAGGGAGAGCTCTCTCTTGGCTAATTCTGGGAGCTCACACGCTCCCTGCTTAGAGCTAACCCTGCCTCATAGCAAGTGTTCTTGGGGTCATCAGAGACCTCCGCACTGTGAGGGGAAACATTTCAACTTCCACCCATCACACAATGAACAACCTGCGCTTCAGAATCCACTTCTGAAGCCCCCATGAATCTCAGGACCCAGCTCTTGCTTTTGATCTGTTTGGCGTTTGCTCACCTCCCAGGACAGTGGGTTGAAAGGGATCTACGATGACCAGCTCTCCAGCCGGTTCTCCTGTGTGTCCTGGGACCCCAGTGTGCACCCTTTGCTGCACAAATTGTGCCAGAGCAGATGGTCTCAGAGACGTGGTTTTCAGGCCCACGGCCCCTCTCTGCCCTTCTGGGGAGGAGTCACACCCGTGCCTACTGCACCTCACGACTGTAGGGATGTAACGTGCTCTCCAGGGGGGCTCACCAAGGCCCAGTGAGCCCATCTCTCTTGAAGGAGAGAGGCAAACATATTACTCACCAGTAGGGAATTCCAAAGAAGGCCGCCTCTAAAATTATTATTTTCTCTCTATTTGCCAATGCCATGACCCTTTTGTCCCACTGATGTGAGTGTTAGAGTCATCTGGCTGTTGGCATCGTAACTTCACATCTGGTTATAAAAGGAAGTAGTGGGGCCCTGTTGCTGGCATGCGGTTTTGTGGGCTTTCTCTCCTGCGTTTTGCGGCACTGACAATGCTGCTGGAAGTCCTGGTGCTGCAGTCTCATTTCCAGCAGTCGGGTTGATGTGATGGGGAAGTAAATCCTTCAAGTCAGAACCTGCCAGGTGTGCAGCAGCCGGACGTCTACAGGAGAGTATCTACCACTCAGCTGTAGCTGGGGCTGGAAGGGGCTGTGTTTGCCAGCGCTGGTACCCAAAAGTAGAGAGGAGAGACAAATCTGGGAGCCTGGATTTGAATCCATGGGTCGACTAACAAAATTGGTAGAGGCAGGCATGTGGTGCCCATGTTAAGCTGCTGCTCAGGACACACACATCCCTTATCAGAGGACCTGGGATTAAGTCCTTGCTACTCCATTTCTGATCCAGTTTCCTTTGAATGCTCTTGGGAGGCAGCAGATGATGGCCCAAGTACTTGGATACCTGCTACCTGCATGGGAGACCCAGATGCAGTTCCTGGCTCCTAGCATTGGTCTGGCCCAACCCTGGCTGTTGCAGGCATTTAGGGGGAGTGAATGATGGATGGAAGATCTCTCTCTGTCTCTGTGTGTCTCCCTTTCAAATCAGTCTTTTAAAAAAGAAGCTGGTAAACCAAGCTTCTCATACTGTCAGAAGGACAAACACGGAGGTGGTGCCATTGGCTCTGGTAGGAATCCTGAGCTCTGTAAGTGATTTTTCATCATAGCCACAGCATTCTACATGCAGCGTGGCAAGTCCTGGAAGGCTGGCCGGCCGGGGGGGCTGCAAAGCCAAGATTCCTGTGGGAAGCACGAGACCAAGAGGCTTAGGGCATTGGCTGCTGTCACACTGAGGGACACAGCCGATCGATAATATTGTGTTGTACAAACACCTGGAAGCATAGAATGCAGGATGGAAAATAATAATAATCCTATAAAGTATTCTCGTTTATTAGGTATGCAAAATGTAAGAACTGTGTTGTCTGTAAAACAACTTATTCCTTTAAATTGTAAAATAATTACTCTCTGTTAGAAGATTTTAATGGTGGTATGATAGTCAAAAATGAAAATTGATTTATAAATGTAAAAGTTTCTACAGAATTTACTGTAACCTGTAATTTTAATAATCTTTGAGGTACTGTGGCTTTCATTTGAATTCCCAGTGAACACAGAAATGCCTTTTCATTTGACTTCATTTTTCTAAAAGTTTCTCATTGTATATTTTCTGGAATTCCCTCTTTTTGGAGGCTTTTTCTGGTTTTTCAGCTGGATGTCATGTGACGTCAGCTGACTCAGGATGCCTGTAGACATGAGTAAGACATGCCACTCTGAGGTCACTGCTGCCTGTGGAGTGCCCTCAGCAGGGCCGGAGGTCAGAGGAGCGTGGTGAATGGGCGTGTCCTGGAGGCACCTGGCCCATCTTGCTGCGGGGCAGCCTCAGTTTCCCATCTCTGGGCGGGGGACACTGCCAAGACTCCTCTCTGTGCTGTTGTGGGATGCAACATGAGGACATGGAGGCAGCCCCTGAGCACCCCACTTCTGGGCACTAGCACAGGGACGTCAGTTGAGTTGCACCCACATTCAGATCTCCAATGTCTACTCCTCATCTCTGTCCTAAACTTCATTTCCAACTTTTTCGGCCAGCATGAGCCCTGCCCTATACCTCAAGTGCTGGCTCATGTCCCCTTGGTTCCATGAACCTTTCCAAAGCCACCGTGTGCTATTGTCACTTGGACCATTTCCTCCTCAAATGGCACTTTTCTCTCCGTCATATATTGCTGAAGATTGAGAAAGATCTTTGCACTCCTGTGCATCTTGTGGTCTTTTTTTTTTAAGTCATAATCATTTTGACATTAGGGAAGGGGTCCAAGCAGTCTTTTTTTTTTTTTTTAAGATTTATTTATTTATTTGAAAGTCAGAGTTACTCAGAGAGAGGAGAGGCAGAGAGAGAGGTCTTCCAACCAGTGGTTCACTCCCCAATTGGCTGCAACGGCCGGAGCTGCGCTGATCCAAAGCCAGGAGCCAGGAGCTTCTTCCGTGTCTCCAACACGGGTGCATGCAGGGGTCCAAGGACTTGGGCCATCTTCTACTGCTTTCCCAGGCCACAGCAGAGAGCGGGATTGCAAGTGGAGCAGTCGGGACTAGAACCAGCGCCCATATGGGATGCCGGCGCTTCAGGCCAGGGCATGGACCCACCGCGCCACAGTGCTGGCCCCCAAGCAGTCTTGTATTTAGAAGGTTTCCTGTGAGATTTCACTTAATGATTAATTACCAGGAGAATGCTGTATTCCAAAACGTTTTCCTCGTCCCCACCCCACGTCCGCCTCTGATCAGCTCACTCCATCTCGGGGCCCTTCAGGGAGCTCTTGAGTAGCTTAACTGAAGGCAGTAGCCCAACTCGTCACTTTTTGTGATTTACCTAAATTAAGAATCTCCTTTTTGTGTATCACTTCTTTTTGGATGCAAGTTTATAGTTTTTAATCAGGTTTGGCAAATGAAATTCTCCAGATGACATTAATTCTATCCTTTGATCTCACCAAGTTAAGGAGGAGTTTTCAATGTTAACCCCGGCTTTGAGATTAAATATTTGAGTTTATATTCAACATATTACAAAGTGCCGTGACTAGTTAGAATTTGTGCATTTGCCTGAAATGACTTAGTATGGTTGGAAAATCTGTGTAGTCTTCTCCCATATTTAACTTAGTGACTAATGTACTAAAAATGTTCCACAAATTGTCATTTGAAGAATAAAAACCAAACATGGAGAAACTTGTTTCTATAACACAATTTCTAAATGCAATCCACTAAATGTCTATTGTAAACTCCAACGGGAATTACTGTACCAAATACAGTGTCAAGGGAGCTGCCAGGACTGAGTGTCCATTTAAGTCTTTAGAAGTAGAAACTACCACTAGGGGAGTCATGCAGCAAGGCCTTGGGTGCCGTCTCTGCAGGGCTGGCCTGTGTGTTTCCCAGGGTTCCCCGGGTGAGGGGAGCTGCCTGGGACCTCTTCCTAGGGCACCAGCTCCCAGCAGGGCTTCATCTTCTCTCCTCAGACCTGGCTGGGATGCAGCACCTGGGACCCAGCACCATGCACTTCCTGTGTTCAGCTTCCGAATGTGGCTACCAGTAGTGTTTCTGGAGGTTCATCACCAAGACCAGGGGGACCTCCTCGTGCTCTGGGATCCTTGCTCTTCTCTCACTCCTGGGCATGCCCCTAGCTGTGGACTATGTGAGAGCACACTAGTAACGGTGTACACTTCCCGCTTACCTGTATATTTTCTTATCCCAGTATCAAAATATTGCAAACATAATTGTTGAGGGATTGTGTCTTTAAAGGCTTGTCACATTGAAGGCACATTCAGAGTGGGTTAATGGTATATTGTTCCTCTTTTGAAAAAACAGAATCAAGAAGTATGCAGGGTTATTTCCATCTGTTTGTGTAGAATTTTGTGTATGGAAATCCCCTAGGCCATCTCTGTGGCATATGCTTATTAAGAGACAATTTCAATCACTTTTCAATAACACTATTAATTTAGATCCTTAATCCCCAAAGAAGTTACACTGATGCTATCATATAGATACTTCTGTTTCGAGGATAAATTTTATTACAGGGATCTAGTCAAGATTAAGGGGTAATAACTTGAGTTTTTCACAGGCATTGGCTGCACGATTTCCTGTTAGGTGAATTTCCAGGGAAGGGAAGCCAGTTAATAACTTCTCCTAGAGTATCCCTTAATTTGCATGTTTTGCAATTCAGAAAGCAGTGTGTGTGTGTGTGTGTAGTCTAAAAATACTGAGGAAAAATATATGAATTGCTTTATGAGGCTTAATAAGCAGGGTTTTTCTAAGATCAAGTGGAAAATATTTTCTGTATTCCAAAGGCGAATGCTATTTTAACTCAAGCAAACAAATACGCTGGATGATTACAAGGTGCCATGAGGATGCATGATTAATACAGTAAGTTAAAGCACCTCGGAGCATCCATCACTGAGCAGATATTTTAATAACGAGAGGAGCGGCAGGAACTTACGACTTACAATTCACCGAAGTCATATAGCAAATAGTCGAAGTGAATGTGTTACCCAAGACAGGATGTCTACATGGGGAGCCACTCTCAGTGATGCGAATATCGTTAGCGATTCCAGGCTGACATTCTTTTTGGCTCTCAGAAGCCTAAATCATGAGTAGATGATATATGCATGTAATACGCAAGCTAAATTGAACGTGCTGTTCAAACTCTATTTCTCCGCACCCCTTGTTCAAGGGTGTGCTCAGTGATTGAGGTGTCTTTCTCCACCTGCAACCTCTTTCCTCCCCCCGGAGTTTGTACATGTGGCCTGTCTTCCTTGTCATCATGGTCCCACTGGGATCCACCCTCCACCCTTTCTCAAAGGCGGCCCTCGACAACGTTATGAATGAGGTGAAGTGTTCCACAGGCTTGGAAACTGGAGGAGCTGTTTAGATTCTCCCAGGATTCCCAGTGAAGCAATGCCCCTTTATTGTTTGCATTTGAGAGATTGTAATTTATTTAGCTACATTCAATACTGCATTGTCTGTGTATATCAAAGCCATTTGCGGTAATATGAAGACCTAAATGTTTTACCTACTTTAACACACTTTATGCAGGCTAGTTCAGATTCTCCAGGACCCTTAGTCTCTTGATGGGTTGTAACTGTTTCAGGTTTACAGAGGCAGTAGGCACAGTGAAATTAGATTGAACTCAGAGATGAAACACCACTCAGTCATTTAAATTTTTATTTGACCTTGAGACCTTCTTTGGTTCATGTCTGTCCAGTTTTATGTCTATGTTTCCGTCCCTTACCTTATGAGTCAGTTTATCGGAATATGAAGTGAAATAGGCACAGTTTTCAAAGTGGAAGATCTCTAAGGATGGGGAGAATGTGTCACCACAGGTGGCAGGCGGCACACCCCAGCTCAGCTGCCGGAACACAAGGAAGTGTTTCAGTCCATAGCAACAGTGCTGCAGGCACAGGTAGCAGGGGCAGGTGCTGGACAGCTGGTAGTCCCTGTGGGGACTGGCTCCCAGGTGTGTAGGATAAGCACGTTACGTCTGGAGGGGTTAATGAATATGGATTGGACAAATAAAGGATATAAGAGCGTGTGTTGGAGGCGTGGATGTTTAGGATAATGAAGAAAACGCTTCATCCAACGGAAGACAAGATCTGCAGTCAGGCAATGTTAGGATGCATGGGGTTATCGCAGTTTATGAAAGACTCTGGATGGGGGAGAATGATGGAAATATAGTCTTCTTTGCTGACCTCCCAGAATTATAGGGTCCTTCTCTCAAGACAAAGTCAGGTATGGAAAAATCAGTAGATGAACATCACACTGGGTGGTGGGCCTTTGGCTTATTGGTTAACATGCAGGGTGAGGCACTTACTCCCAGGGTCTGGCTCCTAGCTCTGGCTCGTGATGCTAGCTACCTGCTAATGCTCACCTGGGAGCAGTAGGTGACGACTCAGGTAGTCCTCGCCACCATGTGTGAGATCCCTAGTTCAAGTCCCACCTCCCAAGCCATTGTGGGCGTTTGGGGATGGACAGCTGATGGGATCCGTCTCCCTTCTCTCTTTATCTATATGTGAATGCAAGCCCAAATACATCTAGTTAATGATAACCCTTAGAATAATATTTGAAAATTTATAAAACTTTATAAAGAGTTATATTTTGAGTAGGAAGGTATAAATTGAATTTTGTGTAATTTCTCAATCTATTTAACAGTCTCAGATCCCATGGTTTTCCTCCTTTTAGTCCCATAAAAAGTTATTTGTGTATGAGCAAGAACTTATTAATTTCTTGTGAACAGCTAAGAGTATTCACTATGTGGAGACCAGGAGGAAGCACCTGGCTCCTGGCTTCGGATTGGTGCAGCACACTGGCCATAGCGGTCATTTGGGGGGTGAACCAACGGAAGGAAGACCTTTTTCTCTGTCTCTCTCTCTCACTAACTCTGCCTGTCAAAAAAAAAAAAAAAAAAGGAACACTCACTGTGAGATTTTATAAATCTTTAAATGTTATTGTAAATGCTATCATTAATTACATATATTTGAACCTAGATTTGCATGTAGGTAAAATCTGAAGAATTGTTTTTCAAAATTATGATAAACTGTGGGGTATAGAAATAATTCAGTGCTATTTATATTAATACCTAGCTTTTTAAAAAATTATTTATTTATTTGAAAGACAGAGTTACAGAGGGAGAGAGAGGGAGAGAGAGAAAGGTCTTCCATCTGCTGGTTCACTCCCCAGTGGCTGCAGTGGCCAGGGTTAGACCAGGCTGAAGTCAGGAGCCTGAAACTTCTTCCAGGTCCCCCAAGTGTGTACAGGAGCCCAAGGACTCAGGCCATCTTCTGCTACTTTCTCGGGCTTATTATCAGGGAGCTGGATTGGAAGTGGAGTAGGCAGGACTTGAACCTGTGCTCATGTGGGATGCCAGGATCCCAGGCAGCAGCTCTGCCTGCTATGCCACAATGCCGGCCCCAAATGCCTGATATTCAAACAGATATTAAACACTCCCCAAGATTCAGCCTGTAAATTAAAATGATTTTAGAAAGTATAGTTAGCAATGATCTTGACACAGAACAAATGTTCAATTAATTATTTTAAATGAAAATTTATTTTTTGAAATGTACAGAGTAGATGCTTCATATATTTAACACACACACACACACATACACCTACACACACACCCTTCTAGGATACAGTAAGAAAACAAGAAAATGAATATGGAGAATTAACTTTTTTTATGAAATCTTTTATTTAGCTATTTAAAAATATTTTTCTTTAGAAACTTCTCCCATCTTTATAACATTCTAAATTAAAAAAAAAAAATTTTTTTAAACTGGTTTAGGTCCTACTCCATTTGGTGAGCTGAGGTCCAGAGATCTATACAGTGGGCCAAAGAAGTACAGCTGGCAGCTAGATATTTTGGGTTTATATTGTCAGAATCTCCACTCCTCCCTGGAAATGAAGTCAGAGTTGTAGATATTCTCTTTAGGTGGCGCAGCACATGCTCAGTCTACTTTAAACAAATGGTTTATTTACTTCATGTATGGGAGAGGCAGGGAGACAGAGGACGCAGACACAGAGACGTTCGCTGGTGTAGTCCCCAAATTCCCACCGTAGCGAGGGATGCCCCCAGCCAGAGCCAGGAGCCAAGGGCTCAAGCTGGGTCTCCCACATTGGGGGCAGGGGCTGAGATCGGTCAGTCAGATCCCAGCGTGTGCATTCGCAGGGAGCTGGAATGTGGAGCGGAGTTGATGTCACACAGGCGCGTGGGGTTTGGGCTTCCCAAGTAATGTGGTAACCACTTCAAAAAGTGCCCAACCATACTCTTTCTTTCTTTAATTTTTTGGAAGAAGAGCATTTATGTAATTAATGAATTAGGGTTCTGCTTGGGGCTCTCAAAGTTATCAAGGCCCAGATGATATTTTACCACCTGAAATTAACAGTGACTTTAGAAGTGTTACTTATGTTTCAATCGATACCAAGTTTTAGCAACACATTTTGATAGCAGATTCTATAGATTACTAACAGAATTTTAATTAAGATTTAAATGGTGTCCTTCATGAAAGAGTATATAGGTTGAGGCTAACATTTGCTGTTTTAGGTATGACTGAAAAGAATAATTCATACATAATCTTTGTCCACTTTTCCACACGTATGTAACCACCTCTTTCACATTAATTTAGGAATGACCATATTAATCTGACTCTCTAATTCTGGAGCACTGGGTTCCTCTACACACACAATCAAATGGTCCAAAAGCCTGCAGTTGTAACCCCTGTGAGCATGGATTCACGCCAACCGTGAGTCAACCTCTCAGAAACGAGAAACATATCTGAATATACCCATTATCTGCAACACTCAGGTTCTTTTTTTCCCTAAAACAATACTGTATTCTGTTTATAAACGTAACATGCAGGCACTGCAGAGTATCTGGAAAATAAGGAAGGCATCTAGAGAAAAGGCGTGTTTTTAAAAATAGCCTCTAATTCCATCGCTCAGGAATAACAAGCTTTAAAATCTTTTCCTTGAAGTTTGTTCATTATACCAACATATCCAATTAATGTTTAGGGACTGTTCTGTCTGTGGGATTTTCGTGGGTGCCCTCTGCTTTAGGACCATTCTATGGAATCTACTCGGGTATCTGGGTCTTGACTGTATCAGTCCTGTGTGTTAGAATCACCACTCTGCCTGTCTGGGGGAAGGAAGTCTCCCCTATTCGTGCTTTGACAACTGTGGCTCTTTGCAAGGCTGAACTGATGGCAGAGACTGTGCCAAGACATGCATTGTTGCTTGCCAAGTGGTGAGCAGAGGAGGTAATAGCCAAGAGACACACTGAAAATGTGGTTTGTTCTGCAGCATTTTTTGTAGGAGGGGCAGACTTGGATATAGTTTATAGGAAGGTGTGAAATCAATACAGAGCAAGACCGAAGTCAGAGAGAAAGATACTGGACTGCCCACACCCACACCCACACCCACACCCACACCCACCCCCACACCCACGAATCAGGAGCGGTCTTCCTCATTCTGAGATTCACACAAAATGCAGAGTCTTACAGTTATTTGTATGCTTGCCACTGTCCCCACCATGCCTCCTCCAGCCACGAGGCAGGGTTGTGTTTCGTGGTCTCTTTGTGGCCGGGTGGCACCATGGCATTAATCAGAGCGAATGAGACAGGAGAGGGCAGAGGATGTGGCACATGTCACTTCCAAGACCCGGCCCTTGTGTTGGTGCCTGCTTTGAAATCTACCCCGTTCCTCAGGCACGGCACTGTCAGTGCTCAGGCGTGTGCTGAGTGGACACCCCTGTGACCCACAGTGGGCAGGTTGGGGGAGACGGGTACCCTTGGTTGTTTTAGATCCATGTAGTTCAGCCTATTCCTACTCTTGGGAATGATTTTGCTGATTGTGAGAACAACATTTTAGGATAGTCACTGAATACATGGGCATGCTTTCGTATGTGAAGTGCAACAGACATAAGAAGTGGTTTCCAAGGGCTAAGGCGATATCACCAGCAACGTTGAGCTAAGAGCAGTGATAGTGAAGCCACACTATTGTCCCCCGATTGGGGACAGCTCTGCTTGTAGTTCTTGTCCTTGCAGAATTATTAATAGCCACTGCTTTCCTTCCCCAAGATAGCAGTTGGAGGGTGAATTGTGCCCTAGGTCTGAGTAAACCTACCTCACATAGATTTCTCATTCTTTCCTTGGCCTCCTGAAGAAGTTTGTCACTGCTTCATTGTTATTAACCTGATTAATATTTTTGATAGAATTGCTTATTAGTATTTTCACACTTTATTATTTCCGATTTCTCTCGTGTTTTCATTGATGCACTGTTAATTTTGTTCTGGTAATAAACTTTGTGCCACCTTGTAATAAGTTTGAGCACACTGGAGTTTATTATTTCATGAAATTGCTGTTATTGTTTAGCGAGTGATCACTACAACAACAAATAGTGGTGTAGAATTAGCTTCAATCCAAAAATGAAAAGGACACACAAAATTATTTGTAGAAGCTTTTTAAAAGTATTTTCTAGGTCTCTATTCTGGTTATATATTTTGAACATTTCATTCTTTCTTATCTCATCTTTCTGCCTCTCTCTGTCTTTCTCTCTCAACCAAGTAATTTCCTCTATTTGAAAAACTTAGAAGCCAATAATTACCACGTGTTTTCTGGAACCATGACTCTGGAAAATTGGGAGCAGCTTGGAGAGAATAGTTTAAAGATGGTTCAATATTCTAGTCCCTTTGGAGCAGGATTAGAAATATATGACTGTGGCAAGTATAAGGAACTAAGAGATCATAAATGCATGCAATTTAGCTTCCCTACCTCAAATTTCTTAATTTGCTCATGTGTGCTTTCTTTCTTAGTCCTTTACCTTCATTTAAATGTGTACAGTAACTTCATGCAGGAGGAAATATTTCCCGGTCCACCTATGCCCCTTTAAAAGGGATTGTTAAACATTTTTAATTACACCAGGGAGAAATTTTTGAGTTCTTGAAGACCATTATTAAAATCTTGTTTCCTAAAACAGCATATTTGTAGCATAAGCTATCAGTGTAATTTTTCCAGTACATAACTAGGAAAGCGCACCTTCTGTTTAAAAGCATTGTACATTTTCTTTTTTTAAAAAATTTATTTATTTGAAAGGCAGAGTTACAGAAAAACAGAGAGAGAGGAAGGAAGAGACAGAGAAAAAGAGAGGGGGATCTTCCATCCGCTGGTTCACTCCCCAATTGGCCACAGTGGCTGGAGCTGGGCGGGGCCAAAGTCAGGAGCCAGGAGCTTCTTCCAGGCCTCCCACGTGGGTGCAGGGGTCCAAGCACTTGGGTCACCTTCTGAGGCTTTCCTAGGTGCATCAGCAGGGAGCAGCTGGGTCTTGAACCAGCGCCCGTATGGGATGCCGGCACTCAGGCTGTGGCTTTACCGGCTACACTCCAGTGCCGGCTCCAACACTGTACCTGTTCAAAAGTCCTTGTGCAGTCTGTTCCATGCGCTGTGATTCTGAAACATTGGTCTGCGGTGGAGTTGAGAAGATTTAATGAATCACAATTGCTGGGATTATCTTGAAGCGCCTGGTTTAATTGGTTGCAGCCAGCGTTGGTGCAGTTTAGGGAGTTTCCCCCAGAGAATCTGATGAGCAGTCCCTGTGGAGGACCACAGTTCTGAGGGACCCAGGTTTTGCTGGGTACATTTTGGGTTGCATTGCATCCCCACAATAGACATATTGAACCTCTTAAGAGAAGGTACCCGTGTGTGTGAGACCTTATTTGGAAACAGGATCTTCACAGGTGTGATCAACACAAGAGGAGATCATATTGCAGAAGGCTGGGCCCTAATGCAATGGCTGGCGTCTTTATAGGAAGGGGGAAATGTGGGCACAGAGCAAGAATGCCACATAGAGACACAGTGGACACAGGGAGAAGGCCACGTGAAGATGCAGGTGGCAATTGGAGCGATGCATCTGTAAGCCAAGGCATCTCAGGGATTGTTGGCCGCCTCAGAGACCAGAAGTGGGGGTTCCTCCCTAGAGCCTGCACCCTTGAATAGGAGATAGTACTCTGGGAGAGTTAGCTTCCCAGTCTGATACTTGGTTACGGTGGTCCCAGGAAAGCGACACAATGCATAATGATCTTTGGCTGAATTTCTTAGAGATAAGGGTGGGTGTCTGGTGCTGCAGTCAAGATGCCACCTGGAACGGCTGCATCCCATGTCAAACTGCCCGGGTTCGAGTCCCAGCTCTGCCTTTGATTCCAGTTTCCTGCCAGTGCATACGTGGGAAGGCAGCAAGAATGGCTCAAGTCTGTGAGTCCCCGCCATCCACATCCTGGATGTAGTTCCTGGATCTTGGCTTCAGCCTGGCCCAGCCTGCTGTGGGCATTGGGGACCAATGGATGGAACATCTCATTCTCTCTCTCCCCCCCCCTCTCTTTCAGATAAAAAAAAGTTAAATAAACACAGCTGGGGCTGGTGTTGTGGTTCAGAGGGTTAGGCTGCTTGCTGGCTGCAACACAGGCATCTCCTGTGAGGGCAGGTTCGAGTCCCAGCTGCTCCATTTCTGATCCAGCTCCCGCCTAATGAGCCTAAGAAGGCAGCAGAAGATGGCCTAAGGTTTTTGGCCTCTGTACCCACATGGGAGACCTGGACGGAGTTCCAGGCTCCTACCTTTGAACTCTCCCAGCTTGGCTGTTGTAGCCATTTGGGCAATGAGCCAGCAGATGGAAGATCTCTCTGTAACTCTGCCTTTCAAATAAATAAATAAATAAATAAATAAATCTTTTAAAAATAACTTCTTAAAAGCTGAGAGCTGCAGGCCCTGCTTGGATGCTCTCCTAGGGGGCTCTCTGGTATGGGGCCTGGGTGCTGACTTGTGCACTCCTGGACCACAGCGTGGGCACCTGGTCTCCACAGTGCAGCCTGCAGTTGAACAAGATCCCCAGGACACTCTGCCCGCTGCACCTTGGGAGGCCCTGCCTGAGGCATAGTGAGGCCCCCTGAGCTGTGAGCTTGGTTGCTGGAGCCAAGAAAATAATTTTTAAGATGAATAAGTTTCAGTTGTCCAGAAAGTGGAGTGGGCTGTTAAGAACATCAGTTTTTCCCGGACATAAAAGAGGAGCACCCAGAATTCCTTTGAAAATGTAGCTGAAAATTGAGTTCAACAGAAATTATTGATTTGCTTGCTTTTTAAACGGAAATAAAAGCGGGGCTTGCAGGCTCCTCAGTGGCTCTGTCTGCATCGTCTCCCTCTGAATGCTGGGTGATTTTGTGCTGTTCATTTTTAGCTTGCAGTCAATGGCTTTTCACAAGGACTGAGAGGAAACAAAGAAACCAATTTCATGACTTATTTTTTCCTGATAACACTGCACAATGTGCTTTGCAAAAAAAAAATCGTGTTTGGATTTGGGTTTTACCATTGCTGAGCCTTGGTTTTTATGTTAACTGTTTTCTCTTTTTCCCTCCTGATCCTTTTCACTGTGTCAATGACCTACTTTGAAGTTGCAAATAAAAGGAAGTTAAATAGGCTTTTATTTGGCTCTTGATTCTGTCTTTTTCTAGCAAATTTGGAAAAGGTCCTGACTTTGAGAGTAACGTGGCTGAGTGCAGAGAACAGAAGGAGCGTCTCCTGACTTGTGTCTTTGTGCTACTGCACTCTTGGGAGCTTCTGGCTCCGCTGGCCTGCCGACGTCTACGCTCTATGAAGAGAATGTTTGAGCAGAGGAAAATGTAAGGAGCATTTGCCCTATTTTCCAGGGAGGACACTGAATGTGTGTGTGTGTGCACTGGCCCCAGACTCACCCTGCTTGGGTGCCTTGGCGCTAGAAGTCATTCCCCACTGGACTTCATGACAAACGTTGCTTTCTAATAAAAGCAACTAAGTGGGTACTGTGCTGTATTGAAAAAGGAGATTTTGTGTAACGATTTCTTGGAATTTGTCGAACATTGTGCTCTCTCCCAGAGAAAATTACAATTAAAATTCAGAATAAAATGCCCCTTGCCACCGCATAGCTCAGCTTGAACTGGGGTAGGCAGAGGCACACCCGGGTTTTCCTTTCCAGTGCGGGGGGTGGGCTGCAGTATTTTCCACCTTGAGTCATTAGGAGAGTAACGCACTCTCTTTTCAATCTCATCTGTGAGGGTAGCGTTTCTACCTGGAAAGTATTGAGGTAATGAAGAGTACTGAGGCAGGGGGCTTGTGGTGGTTAAGAAATGATTGACAGTTCACAGAGAGGGGAAGTTGGCAAATTAACACACAGGGATTGAAATGAACAGAAATACTCAGTGGCTGTTCCGGAGGAATTTATCTGAATGTGGGTGTGACTTAGGCTGTGGTCATGCTGGGGTTGGTTGAAAGGACAGGACAGGGCCGGCACCGTGGCTCACTAGGCTAATCCTCCGCCTTGCGGTGCTGGCACACCGGGTTCTAGTCCCGGTCGGGCGCCAGATTCTGTCCCGGTTGCCCCTCTTCCAGGCCAGCTCTCTGCTGTGGCCAGGGAGTGCAGTGGAGGATGGCCCAGGTGCTTGGGCCCTGCACCCCATGGGAGACCAGGAGAAGCACCTGGCTCCTGGCTTCAGATCAGCGCGGGGTATGCCGGCTGCAGTGCGCCGGCCACAGCGGCCATTGGAGGGTGAACCAACGGCAAAAGGAAGACCTTTCTCTCTGTCTCTCTCTCTCACTGTCCACTCTGCCTGTCAAAAAAAAGGACAGGACAGAGAGTACAGGGTACAGGGTTCTGGGGGGACACGCCTGGGGAGTGCTGCAGGCGTGGGCAGGAGATGCACCTGGGGCACCCACCATGGCAGAACGGGACCCTCTGGTCGTCACAGTCTGACGCTTTGCAGGTGAGTAGTTTCCATTGCACGTTTCAGGTGAGGAGTACGGGCGGCGTTTACCTCGTGCATATTTGGAGGTATGACACCAGGAAGTTGTCACCTATCAAGTGGGACGCACATGGCCTATCTCAGACCCCTCCCTACAAATCCACTAGATCCACCCACCTGTAGGGTCAGGATCACTGTACCAGGTCACACACCTGTGAAGGAGCCCCACAGAGAATCTGCTGTTCAGCAAGTTGGCCTCCTGTCCACTCCCAGGAACCCCCTGCGCTCACCTCCCAGAGGGACAGAGCGGGCCCTGCCATCCCACGGCTGCCTGGCAGACAGGGCACACCCTCCATGTTCTTCTGCTGCACACAATTGTGTTGCCCAACACCAGCAGCAGGCAAGGACCCCCGGGGTTAGTGATGGATCAAGAGGAGAACAAGGCCTGTTTGTAACGTAGGAACACAAACACAAGTATTCTGCACGCCACAGAAATGCCAGCTCTCCAAGCCACTCACGTTGGTGGACACAACTGAACATGTCTGACCAACGACAGCTTTAGCTTGGCTCTTGTTTCCTTCCTTAGAGGTCAGCTCATTAAGATGACCATCGAAGAATGAGCCCAACGTCCTGACAGCACCCAGTCCACGCCCAGATCTCGGGGCACAGCTGCACCTGTAATCACCCCCTCCTGAGATGACCCCCGGTTCTCCCTCACTGCAGCTCCTTCTCCCTCACCTGCTCCTGACCACAGGGCCCACCCTTGCAGTTGCTAGCTACTCTCGCCGACTGCTACCAGGCTTTTCTGAGTTCCGACTGGTGGAGCCCAGCTCCCGCCAGCTGATGCCCAAGCCAGGTGATTACTGTGCTGCCGTCTTTGGACAAATACACCGGGACCTATATGCTGGTAGGTTGCTTAGAGTGCCTACATGAGGATTACCTAGCTTCTCGGCTGCCTTGATGGGGCACTTTGGTGCTGGACTTTTTTTTTTTTTTTTTTTTTTACAGGCAGAGTTAGTGAGAGAGGAGAGACAGAGAGAGAAAGGTCTTCCTTTTCTATTGGTTCACCCCCCAAATGGCCGCTACGGCCGGCGCGCTGCAGCCGATCCGAAGCCAGGAGCCAGGTACTTCCTTCTGGTCTCCCATGGGGTGCAGGGCCCAAGCACTAGGGCCATCCTCCACTGCCTTCCCGGGCCACAGCAGAAAGCTGGCCTGGAAGAGGAGTAACCAGGACTAGAACCCGGGGTGCTGGCGCTGCAGGCAGAGGATTAGCCAAGTGAGCCACCGCGGCGCCAGCCTGGTGCTGGACTTGTTGGCACAGCTCTGGCCGCCTCATTGCCCGCTTGGTCACAATTCCTGAAGCTAGGTCAGTTTTCTGAATGCCCACAGCACAGGGAGGCAGAGCAAATTGATGGGACAGCCTGATGGGCAACAGGTGTGAACTTTCTAGAACTATTCAGCATCTATCGCAGGGGCCCCGTGTTGGCAAGGTGTTTGAGCCAGTAGTCCGTGAGAGCGCCTCTAAATAGAAACGCCTGCGCTGTTAGGGTTCAGGAAGCTGAGGGACTGGAATGCTCCGCTTCTTCCTGACACTGCGGATTGCTTTTAGGGTAAGATAAGCCAGGGACTGCTGGGTCACGCATATCAAAAATTTAACTTACTCCCTTCCTGACTTTCAACTCAGTCTATGCGTGTCATGGATATTTTGGCTCTCTGGATACTGCTGGAATTAAAATGTCAAAATCTGACTTCTCTTGAGTATGGGCGACTTTACTTGAGCTGTACTTGTTTTATGCAGGGATATTAATTTCTTCCAGGAACCAGTCACAGAACCCTCAGTGTGAAGCCTGGGCATTTCCAGTTCATCTTGGCTTTGTTCATTTTGCTCCAGTTTTCATAGGAGTATTCGGCTCAGTTTATTCAACGAAGTTGGATGGATTCACGGATGAGGTCAGACCGTCCCACGCCCACGTGACATGTCTGACTGTTTTATGGGGAGCTGGACTCTGCTTGC
Source organism: Oryctolagus cuniculus (assembly GCF_051225735.1). NCBI lineage: Eukaryota > Metazoa > Chordata > Mammalia > Lagomorpha > Leporidae > Oryctolagus > Oryctolagus cuniculus. The sequence continues at coordinate 3,991,638 of NC_142875.1, read as the reverse complement.
TCTCGAGTTTAAATGGTTTATTCAGAGGGGCTTTGAATGTTCTTTGAGGTCTTGTGCTGCGGGGCCCTGTGCGCTGTGCTGCTGGCAGGTGCCGCCTGCTCCTGGCTCCGTGAGCACTGGGAATCGGGCCCAGCTCCCCCTGCCGCAAGAGATGTTTGCATATGAAACCGGGACTCGGCCCCGAGAAGCCACTGACCTTCCAGCCAATAAAGTCACTGGCTGCAGAGCTTTGCTTCCCCATGCTACCTGAGCTTCCCAGTGCCACCATGTTGTTCCGGCGGTGTAGTCGGTCTACTGGGAGAATTCTAGCTTGACTTGTGTCCACAGTGATGTCCATCACACTGGCTACTTGAGTGCCTCTAGAGGTCAAAAAAGTAGTGCCCTCATCAGCTCCTTACGAATTCAACTCTTTTCTATTTTTCAGCTTGAGTGGGCGAAGGCATCGTCCCTTCCTCTTAGCTAAAGATTCTCACTGTGATCACAGAACGGTGAGAAAGCTCTGGGGTTGATTTGCGGTTGTCTTTAAGTCAACCTGTGATTCTGTGTTCTGGAATAGCTTTTTTAAAAAAAGGAGAGAAGTCTGGCTTTGACTTACAGGGATGGGCCACGAGCTGCCTGTGGGGAGGAGGGGTGGCGGCTCAGGGACGGGGCTGACAGTGAGCGTGGGCCAGGCCTGTCCACACCCCCGAACCGGGCAGTGAAAGCAGAGGGGAGGTGTGCAAAGGTTGTGAGTTCTTTCTTGTGGGAGCCTCTCGTCCACACTGGTAAGGGGGTCAGCTCTGGTTCACTCTTCCTTTCAGAAAAGCAGGGAAACCAAGCGCATTTAACTCTGCCTTTTCCACACGGGAGTTCTCATCCCCCTAGCTTACTTTCACGATGTGCAGATTTCAGCATCAAATATTTCTCTTTTTTTGGTTTGCCTTTGCTCTCTAATAGATTCAGCTCAGCCTAAAACAGTCGTTCTCGTCAAAACTCTTAGCTTTAATTAATACTAAATAGTAATAAGAAAATACGAACTCTGAAAATCTTCCTGAGTGAAGAGGAAATACTGGCAAAGCTTTGAAGACAAAGAAGGTGACTTTCTCAGTTATAAATGCTTTAGCAAAGTCTGTCTAAACTGAGACTGAAGCTGGCATGGGCAATAGCAATTTTTTTTATAGAAGAAGACACACACAGACACACACACACAGACACACAGACACAGACACACAGACACACACACACAGACACACACACAGACACACACGGACACAGACACACAGACAGAGACACACAGACAGAGACACACACAGACACACACACAAACACACACAGACACACACAGACACATAGACACACACACACAGACACACACACAGACACACAGACACAGACACACACACAGACACAGACACAGACACACAGACACACATAGACACACAGACACAGACACACACACACACACGATTGTGAATGCTTCCACAGTGTTTATCAGGCAGTGGAAAATTGCACATGTTTTCCACAAAGCACATGCAAGTTTTGCAGGATCAGTGTGTCTCGATTGTCTGGGTTTGTCAACAGTGATTAAAACAAGAGGAATGACTACCATCTATGGACTCTTCCTTCAAATCAGACTGTTGACCTTTTTTTAAAAAAAATTATTTATTTATTTGAAAGTCAGAGTTATGCAGAGAAGGAGAGGCATAGAGAGAGAGAGAGAGAGAGAGAGAGAGGTCTTCCATCTGCTGGTTCACTCCCCAATTGACTACAACGGCCAGAGCTGTGCCAATCTGAAGCCAGGAGCCAGAAGCCTCCTCCGGGTCTCCCATGTAGGTGCAGGGCCCCAAGGACTTGGGCCATCTTCTACTGCTTTCCCAGGCCATAGCAGAGAGCTGGATTGGAAGTGGAACAGCCAAAACTTGAACCGTTGCCCATATAGGATGCCAGCACCTTAGGCAGCGGCCCCCTCTTCAACTTCTGTGTGCATTACCTCATTACATATGCACATCTCATGTGTTAGATATTTTTATTAGTCCCTTAAATACATTTATGTCAAAGCAGTACATATACAGGTTAAAATAAGCCAAATCATCCTGGAGGTGCCTGTGGAAGGCTACACCTGTGTAAGCTGCTTTCACACCCCAGAGGCAAAACTTCTAACTAACTTGCATTGAACTCTCTGGGGACTTAACTCCACATACTTGACTAATACACAACACCACAGTCATTGTCCTCAGACGCTGTCTGCTGCTATCCAGCGCAGTGGTCAAGGATTCAGTTCTTCCTGTGCCTTCTACATGCCACCCTCCATCTCCCCATCTCCTTTTGATGGATATACATAGAAGTCTTCGTTTCCATCCTGTCAGTTATAGTAGTAACTTGAAAGAAAACTAAAACCTGTTTCTTATTCCATCAACTGCAGACAATACAAGTACTTATGAAAGCTCACGAAAAATGGAAGTTAAAGGTGTTTCTTTTGATGCAGATTTTTTTTTTAAATTGATGCATATGAGGATTCAAGAACATGGAAAACATGAAAAAATTGTACATGGGTATGGAAATTTTTTCTTGTGTCAAAATTTATATTTCCTTATTTTGAATATTTATTTTTAAGAGATTTCTTTTATTTGAAAGGCAGTGCAACAAACAGAATCCTTTCCACCCAATGGTTTACTCCTCAAAGGCACACAGCAGCCAGGGGTCAGCCAGGCCAAAACCAGGAGCGAGGAGCCAGGAGCTCCATCCTGGTTTCCCATGTGGGTGGCAGGGGCCCCAGTCCTCGGGCATCTTCTGATGCCCTCCCAGGCAGGGGCCCCAGTCCTTGGCCATCTTCTGATGCCCTCCCAGGCAGGGGCCCCAGTCCTTGGCCATCTTCTGATGCCCTCCCAGGCAGGGGCCCCAGTCCTTGGCCATCTTCTGATGCCCTCCCAGGCAGGGACCCCAGTCCTTGGCATCTTCTGATGCCCTCCCAGGTGCACTACCAGGGAGCTGGATCTGAAGTGGAGCTGCTGGGAGGGGCCTTCTCCAGTATGGGATGCTGGGGTTGTGAACAGTGGCTCAACCTGATGCATTACAACATTGCCCCCTCTGCTTTATCTTTAAAAATGCCTTTATGTTTCATTTTGTTTATTGGAAAGAGAAGGACACAGTGACAGAGATCTCCCACCCACTGATTTACTCCCCCAGTTCCACAATGGCCAGGGTGGTACCAGGTCAAAGCCAGGGCCTGGGAACTTAACACAGGTGTCTCACATGTGGCAGGGACGCAGCCACTTAAGCCGTCACTGCTGCTTCCCAGGGTCTACATTAGTAGGAAGCTGGCATCTGGAGAAATACCAGGAATTAAACCCAAGCACTCTGATAAGGAATGTAGGCATCTCAACCGGTAAGAACCGCTGTGCCAAATGGCTGCCCCAAATCCATTTTCCACAAGCTTTGGAAGTCCCTTCATATTTCTTGACTCCCAGTTTACAAAATACAGTTGTTCGCTTACTTTCCTGCCCTGCCCTCTTCCTCCTCCTCCCAATCTCCATCAGCTTGAAGCATGTGCAGTTGTTGCTAGGCAGTTGGTCCTGACCTGCAGAGATGGCAAAGCGTGGTTACGGTCAAGGTGGGGAATGTGGCATTGCCTTTATTCATTCTCCCATGTTTGTGGGATGGTTTCTAAGTGGAAAGCATATTTACTTATAGCCTTAATGTATTAGCAGCAAGGACACACAGAGCGAAGATGGCTGCCCCTTCCGTTCTAGCCTGTCACAGGTGAGCAGTCCTCATGTGAAGCCGTCTGCTGCGTTACCCAGCCACACACGGGGCTGCCACACATTGAGTCAGTGCTGCTTTTCGCACTGGCAAGGTGAGTCATCCGCACCTTGGAGATAGCCGCCTAGGATGGAGGAGAAAGGTGAGAGGTGGTTGCCATCAGTGTTGTTTATTCTGCAAATATTTAAGGCGCACTTGCTGGGAGCCAACCCAGTGTGGCAGAGCCATGGCCGAATCCCAGAGATCTCTGCCTTCAAGGGTTGGGTGCTCCCCTGGTACTGTTTTGTGTATGGTGTCCACAGAATAAGCATTGTGCTGTCAGAAGGAGAGGGAGAAAGAGACCCAAATGTAAACTGGTATTCTGCCAAAGTTTACTAAGATTTTAGAAGTTGCTTAGATTCTTCATGACGTGAGACTTTTCTCCTACTAGATAAAGTACAAATAACCTTGTTTTACTCTAATGCTAGTTTTCTCATTTCTAACACAGAAATAGTAACATTCTCGTGTGTTAAGTGGTTTGGAAAGATTTTCTATTTTCATTCTTTTTAAAATGTAATTCCAGCTTGTATAACAAGCCAAAGTGAACTGTCTGCCTGGTAGGGAAATTGTGGAAGTGTGGTGGTCATTTGAGGCTTTCTGTCTTGTTTGTTTTTAACTGCTCCTGCCACAGGAGTTCCAAGTGTCCATTTTCTGTCGCTAGACTTGAAATTTTATAGGAGAAAACTTTGATGGTTTTAATGGTAACATAGGAAAAATTGGGCTGGTTCATGTTGATTCCTCGTATTACTGGGGAGACATGTGGGGATCCCACGCTGGTTTCTCTCACATAGAAGAGAATCGCCTATTTGCATGTATACTGCTTTGAGATCAAGGGCAGGAAATTGAGGTGTGTGAACAACTGGGACAATGAGCAAAATTACCTGTGGGCTATGTGTTTTTCATGGAGGGACCCTGGGAAAACCAGAGTTGTGTTCACTTGAGTCTGCTCATTTGTGCGTCAGTACCCATTGTAGGTCATGGTCTGCTCACACGTGAGGCAGGTGTGTAGCACGGGGAGTGTCTGCCCCGGGGTCTGTGCTCCGTGGATGGGCTTGGGATCTGTGAGCTCATGAGATGAACTCACACGTACTCCTGACATAAAGAAATATCAAAAGTTTCCCTTCTTCCCTTGAGGTTTTTGTGAATTCCCTGGGTGTGACAGTTTCCACAGCTTTCCTTTTGATTTGACGTGTTTCTTCCAGCAATCGGTAGATTTTCTGTTTGGCCCCCAAACTCCCATGACTTCCCAGTTTTGTGTTCTGAGTCTGAAGATGAAATGAAGTCCTTTCTTTGTTTTTTTCACACCCTCTCGCGTGCAGGAAAGAAACGTGCACTGTCCTTGGAGAGCATGGCAGATCTTACCAAAGGTTGGGGCAATTGTCTCCACTCTTGTGCACAGCGATTGACTATCTGTTTGCAGAGTCTTGTCTGTTCAGATGCCACCCAGGACCTGTGCATACAAGTGAAATTATTCAGCTGAATAAAGTCACCCCTCTCTAATTACTCCTCTTTCCTCTAACCCTTGACTTTTTGTGATGGTGTTTCCTGGTACTCTGATGCTGATGCAAAACATTTAGGAGCCTGGGGTGGGGCAACACTGGGTCTGTGGCGGTGTCAGAAAGAACTGGGTGTGCATTGTGCCTGTTGGTGGTCTTTGGCGTTGTTTAATTTGCTGCACTTCTCTCACCTGTCCCCCCTCCTCGTTTGAAACGTAGGTAATGACAGCATCTCACCCTCTCCACAGAGCTGTGAGCCCCCAGTAACATAAGGCACATGGGAAAGCATGCTGTACCTTGCCTTTTGTGAACACTGAAATTAGCACGGCTACTGCTGACCCTTGTACACTCAGAAGACTGTCTTTGTGTAAGTTCCGTCAATCATCTTTAGAAATTGTTGCTGCTGTAGAATTTGCTGTCCTTAAAAATAGTTCCGGGAAGGACAGTGTCTCAGAAAACTGAGACACTGAATGTTGCCCTGGAAAAAGCGGTGCACCAGCCTTAGTGTCTCGACTGGACTCTGACTTTCTGTTAGAAATTCTAGGACTTTGAAGTGAAAATACTTTGAATCTTAGCAACCGTTCTATCAACGGCAGTACCGATTTGCTCTCAACTTAGAGTTGCATGGGGAATTTAGTAAATGCAGCCCGTGGCAGATCTCTGATAGTGAAATCAGAATTTCTCTATGTGCTCATCATTTATTTTACTATGGTTTTGTAATCAATCAGGTAACTCAACTTCTATTTTCCAGCATGTCTTATCAAAGAGTATCTTACTACATTTTTTCACCACGTGGATTCTTTTTTCTGCTTCATAGAAAGAAAAATGGAGAAAGGAAAAGCAAAAGTGACGCCAGGTTCTTTTTACCTGAGGGGCTGTTGCCTGGCTTTGAGCTCAGCAGGAGGGATGGGTTGACCCACATAAAAGCCTTACAAAAGGGACTGCCTTTTCCAGGGGGAGCCAGAGAGCCCCGTGAACAGGGGCTTCCATTGGATGCACCTGTTTCTTACGAGATGCGTGTCCCTTAGAGCATTGCAACTGAATTTTCTCTATAAATGAGTATTTGGCGACTTTGTACTGTGTTGTGAGGACGTAGAAAAGCAGAAAACCTCCTAAAATCCAAGCTCCAGAATTTCCCGTTATTCGTTGTTGTATACTTCATTCTCAGAGTAAACTGATAGAGCATCAATAGGTCTCACCCTGGTGGACTTTTTTTTTTTTTTTTTGAGATGGGACAGACTTTTCCTGTCATGTGCACAGAAATTATCTGCATAAAAAACTAAGAGGAAAAAGCAAAACAATCTTCCCTGTTTAAAGAACTGCATAGTATGTGGTCAGTTAAAACTCAGTGTGAGGACTGGTTTTATTTGTTAATGAAACAAAATAGTGTTAAGTTTGAAGATGGGTCTTAAAAAATAGGGCTATGAGGGGGTTGTGCCCAAAGCAGTCACTAGGAGATTTCAGGGACTTGCATTCATTCTCCTTTTTGCTGGCTCATTCCCTGGGCCCCTCCTGCAAGTCAGCCTTCCTGGACCTGTAGTCTTGGGTTTAGAAGAAAACCTCCAGGTCTCTGGGGGAGCTTTGTGGCTGAGTATTTGGTTACTTAGCATTTCTGACGCTAGGGGGAGGTGTATCTAGAGCGTGAGGAGTCCAAGTGTTCCTCAGACCTCTGCTGGGGAAAGTGGGGTCAGTGGGCTGCACGCTCTGAGGTGCTATGCACTGAATGTTTGTCCCTATAGAGTCACGTGTTGAAGCCCAGGCCCCAGGGTGACTTGCGATGGGATTAATGCCCTTGCAAGAAGACCCAGAGGCCTTTCTGTGTGTCCCAAGGCTGCAGCAGGAGGACAGCCCAGGAAGTGGCTCTCGCCGCACACAGGGTCTGCCAGTGCCCAGCCTCCAGAATTCTGAGACAGAAGCGTTTGTGAGGTGGCCACCCAGTGCAGGGTGTCCCTGGCCATAGGCCACTGACACAGGCGGAGGTTGTTTGATGGGCATGTATAAGACGTGCAGCTGGAATCTGGCCTCCTGTGCAGCAGGCGACGTCACCACCTGCAACACCAGCGCCCGTTTTGGGATGCTCCTCTGAGTCTCTGCCGCTCTGCTTCTGATCCAGCTCCCTGCTAATGTGCCGGGAAGGCGGCAGAGGATGGCCCGAGTCCTTGGGGCCCTGCGTCCCCGTGGGAGATGTCGATGCAGCTCCTGGCCTCTGACTCTGGCCTGGTCCAGCTGCAGTTGTTGCTCCCATCTGGGGAGGGAACCAGCAGATGGAGGATGTCTCTCCATGTGCCAATCTCAGTCTGCTTGCTGAATAAATAAGTGAATCTTTAAAGAAATAAAAATGCATCTCCTACCACCCTCTGTTCTTCGTAGCCCAGGTACACTGCTCATCTCTCTGATGTACTCTTTAGGTTTTCATGATAATGGTAGTGGTTTTTTTATTTTTTATTTTTTTTATTTTTTATTTTTTTGACAGGCAGAGTGGACAGGGAGAGACAGAGAGACAGAGAGAAAGGTCTTCCTTCTGTTGGTTCACCCTCCAATGGCCGCTGCGGCCGGCGCGCTGCGGCCGGCACACCGCGCTGATCCGGTGGCAGGAGCCAGGAGCCAGGTGCTTTTCCTGGTCTCCCATGGGGTGCAGGGCCCAAGCACCTGGGCCATCCTCCACTGCACTCCCTGGCCACAGCAGAGGGCTGGCCTGGAAGAGGGGCAACTGGGACAGAATCCGGCACCCCGACCGGGACTAGAACCCGGTGTGCCCGCGCCACTAGGCGGAGGATTAGCCTAGTGAGCCGCAGCGCCAGCCATGGTAGTGGTTTTGAATATGTTTTGGAAACTATTTTCTCCAATCAAAGGAAATTTTTTTTTAGAAATCAAAATAACCATACACTATGCCATTAATAGGTAGAAACATTAAAATATCACAAAATATAGAAAATTTGGGTTGTTACTTAGGTCTGAAGTCTAGCTTTGAGAAATCAGTCTGTCAGGCTGTAATATAAGACCAAATCTCCCACTTCATATAAATCAACATCTTTAGAATTTCCATTTTTAAAATTTTAATTTTTAGGGGTCGGTGCTGTGGCATAATGGGCTGGGCCTCTGCCCGCAGTGCTGTCATTGAATATGGCGCTGGTTCTAGCCCCAGCTGCTCCTCTTCTGATCTGGCTCTCTGCTATGGCCTGGGAAAAGCATAGAGGATGGCCAGGTCCTTGGGCTCCTGCGCCCACGTAGGGGACCTGGAAGAAGCTTCTGGCTTCTGATGGGCTGATCTGACGATTGAGGCCATTCAGGGAGTGAACCAGTGGAACAAAACCTTTCTCTGTGCCTCTCCTGTACCTCTCCCTCTCACTGTCTGTAACTCTAGCTCTCAAATAAACAAATAAAAATCTTTAAAATTTTTTTCAATTTTAATTTTTTAGATTCTCAACTGACACATAAAATTGTACCTCTTTATGGCAGACAATGTGGTATTTTGATACAAATATACATTGTACAGTGTCCAACCAGGGTAAAAATATAAACATTTATCATTTATATTATTTATGATGAACATTCAAAATCCTTTACTCTTTTTTTGTAAGAAAAACACAGAGTTATCATTATCTGCAATCTCACTACTAAAAATGTCGATTTCTAAACCACCATAATGGATTTTTAAACCACCTGGTCTCCTTGGAGCAAGCAGCCTGCTTGGAGGACTAGAATATTTCTGCTGAATTTGGAGGCAGAACTAGAAGAATGTAGCACGTGGTGCTGGGGGTGGAACGTGGGTGGGAGGAGCACCTGACCCTTCTGCTGGGCCAACAGCAGGTAAAGCTGATTAACTAGAATCTGGTGGCAAAGCGGAAGAACGGATGTGTCAGACGTGAGAATTTAGACTGAGTAACTGGCAAGGCTTTGCTCTGGCTGCTGGACATGCCCACATCCACATCAGAACACCTGGGTTCGAGTCTCAGCTCCACTCTCCATTCCAGCTTCATTCCCAAGTACATCATGGGAGGCAGCAGGTGATGGCTCAAGTACTTGGGTGCCTGCCATTCAAGAGGGAGGCCAGGGTTGATTTCCAGGCTCCTGGCTTTGTCCTGAGCCAGCTCCAACTGTTGCAGGCATTTGGGGAGTGAAGCAGCACGTGGGAGATCCATCCCTGACTACCTCTTTCTCGCTACCTTTCAAATAAATAAACACTATATCCTGCAAGACTTACATTGCCCAAAGAGGAGCCGAGAATGACTTTTGGTATGCACGATGGTTGTGCTGGGAGTGGAGCAGTTGGGGGGAACGGTTTTGCTAATTAAGAAAATCCTGGACATGTTTACATCATACTGAAATTTGCAATCAATTTGTGAAGCATTAAATTGACTGCTTCTCTTAGTAGAGAGAGTGCATGTGTTCTGAATTGCAAATTGGCTCTGAGATCAGTTAGAATGTATTTAGCAGTGGAGCCAAGGGTGCTGAGACTATGGGATTCAACTGTAATAGCTGGTACATCTGATGAACATATGCTTTGTTGTGTGATTTTCAATGTCAAATCTTTTGATATAAAATATTCACATTAGATGTTGATCTTTGAGGTTTGGCACGGGCATTGTCCTTAAATGGAAGCCACAGATTTTTGCGTTTAAATCATGCAATTAACTTCTTTGGATGAATTTAATTTTCTCTCACTGTGGCTTCATTTGGATAACTTCTTTTTCACAGTCCTGCCTATATTTAGCTATAATTAGTAGTTTGCTAGCTATGCTCACACCAGATTAAATGGACAAAAGCAGTTACTGTAACATCTCGCTACATTGCACTTGTGTGTTTATGCTGTTTTATGTCAAGTCTTTTGGTTTTTTTAAAAATTTATTGGAAAGAGTTATAGATAGAGAAGGAGAGGCAGAGACAGAGAACTCTTCCATCCTCTAGTTTGCTCCCCAAATGGCCGTAATCGCTGGAGCTGGCCAGACTGAAGCCAGGAGTGAGGAGCTTCTTCTGGGTCTCCCCTGTGGGTGGCAGGGGCACAAGCAGTTGGGCCATCTTCTGCTGCTTTCCCAGGCGCATTAGCGGGGAGCTGGATTAGAAGTGGAGCAGCCAGGAATGGAACTGGTGTTCATGTGGGATGCTGGCGCTGCATAACCCAGTATGCCACAGCACTGGCCCCTAAGCCAACTCTTAATAGATCCCTCTTCCCCAATTTTTTGTCATAAACATTAGTAATCCTTTATTGACTCAACAAACCTATTCAATAAATATGTTGCGTATCTGTACTGTGTATGCATGTCTGTACTGTGTATAGCCTTTTAATCACCTGGTATACTTTGGGGGACGAAGGGCCCCTTGTTCTGAGGAATTAACTTGGAGACTCCCTTTTGAGGAGACCAGGAGGGGACCAAGTACTAACTTGTAGCACCCAGGGGAAGAAGGCAGTGTTAAGGCTGAGTCATGGAAGCAAGTGCTTAGGCAAGTACAGACAAAAGTAATAGTGAACTGTGATGGTGGTGGCACAAACGATGTATCAGGGATGGGACTCAAACCCCATCATCAGAAGGGATTTAGAAACACGTGCATGATCGAAGTCAGCTTTGCAGTGTAGGTTTAGCTCCTGCATTCCCACGTTTTATTTTAGGAAATTCAGTGTAATGCCTCAGTTTTCCTGGTATTTGATGAATGTTTCGTTAACTGATTCTTTCATTTAAAAGTTTAAGCATTTACTGGGATTAATTCCCACAAGGGTTCTGTGTCCTTCCTGCATTGTTTGCCTCTGAGGACAGGTACAATGGTAATATATCCACATATCTACCTCCTCACAGTGTGTGGCCCTGCTTGTCGAATAGATGTGTGGATGCATAGGTAGACTGATGAATCGGTTGCTGTCTGCATGAATGGATGGATTTGGGATATGTTGGTAGAATGATGAACTTTTGAGATATCCAGCCCACGTGTGAGCATCTCTACTTCTCCCAGCGTTGGCAGTGAACTGTTTTCTGGGAAACAACAGTATCTGGTAGTGGTAATGTATCCAGGTTACCAGAAAACCCTTGCATACTTCACCATAGCCCTGCATCACTGTTGCCTGCTAATTTCCCTTCTTAAAGGACTGACGCAGATATCCAATATGGACTCCTGTAAAGGAATTTTACATGGGAGCTAAATATAGCTCTGAGCACCAATAACTGAAGTATCCCAGCTCCTAAGGAGCCCGTTGTAGTAATGGACCTCTGTGCATCTGATAGAAATTCTCCTCACCTAACTTACTCCATGTGAAAAGCTAATCCCTTCCAGTGTTACAGTCCCTCTTGATGGTGGCTGGTTTTCAGGACCCTGGGGGTGCTGTTGTGTGCAAAGAAAGGAACCCCACGTTCCCCCAAGCTCACTGTGCTCACGTGTTCTGCTGCTTGGTCAGTAACACAACAGTGTCGCACACCTGTCACACCTGTGTCCCTCAGAGCCTCGCTGCTGCTGCCTGCCCTCTTCCCTCCCCTGCCTCCCTCAGTTCCCTGGTCTCAGAGTGCCCCCCTGCACTCCGTCTCAGAGGTCTAGAATGTTCCTGTCTTTAGACTGGCAGCGTGAGCTCTGTGAGTTTGCCTGGTTTTCTCAGCCAGACCTTGCAGCTCTCTCTGTGATGGTTACTTTCAGGTTTGCGGAGCCCTGGACACTGTGATTGTCGTCTGCCTCTCTGCATTGGAAAGTCCACATGAACGCTCCCACCATGCAGGGCAGCATTGGGCAGTATTTCACCAGATGCTCACATTCGCTGAAACCCGTGGATGCACGATGTCAGGCATGGCTTGGTTGCAACCCTGCTGTTGCAGCGACAGTGATGTTTTCTCACACATCTCTAAATAATCTTGCCGTTTTTCTTCTTGCCTCATTGCCTGAGTAGCCCATGCCATGGGTTCTGTCTGGAAATTCTGCTCCTAAGTACCCTCTGTTCACCTACAACCCTCATCTTCAATCCACTTCCCAGTCCACACCTGGCCGGAGCCCACTCGCCACAGTTAAATCCCGCCTCTCGTGTCACCCTGTTCCTGACTTTCCCAGTGTTTTTCACAAATACTGTCTACATACATGTATACTTTTGAGGCTCAAACAAACCTGAACCCATTTTCCAAACTCAAGGCACAGAGTAACATTTTTAATGTCTGTTGTTGTACCCAGAATCAGTGTAAAAGTAATTTCATTTTCTTTTTTGTTCTAAAGATTTATTTATTTATTTATTTGAAAGAGTTACACACAGAGAGGAGAGGCAGAGAGAGGTCTTATCCACTGGTTCACTCCCCAGTTGGCCGCAACGGCCACAGCTGTGCCGATCTGAAGCCAGGAGGGTCTCCCACATGGGTGCAGAGGCCCAAGGACTTGGGCCATCTTCTACTACTTTCCTAGGCCATAGCAGAGAGCTGGATCTGAAGTGGAGCAACCAGGACTCAAACTGGTGTCCACATGGGATGCTGGCACTGCAAATGGCAGCTTTACCCACTATGCCACATTGCTGGCACCAAGAAATTTGATTTTAATATATATGAAGGACCATTGAAAGGGATACAGTATATATATGACCTCCTGCGACACTCTGCACAGTTTTTTTCTGTGATGCATTGTCCCATGGAGCAGAATCCGTCTCTCGCTGGGCATATGGCGCACACCTTGCCCAGAGCCAGCCACGAGTATGTGGAGCCCTGCATAGTACTCTTTTTCCTACCTCTCAAGTGCTTCTCTGTGAGCTCTGTTCCTACTGCCTGGCCTTTCTGATTCTGCAACTCAAACAGCTGGGGCTGTGTGCTTTGTGTGGGAGAGAAAGCACTAGAAATGGTGCAGAGACAGGGGCTACGAGAGAAAGGGAGATGGCAGGGAAGGCTCGGGGGGCGTTGGTGACCATGGGTCCCTAATGCTGATCAGGGGCCCTCTGAGGACAGGGCCACATCTGTTTTGCTTTCAGGCACACGCGCAGGTGAGGTGTGTGGCTGGGGTGGGTGCTCAGTGGTGTCGGCTGAGCAGATGAATGGAGCTTTGAGCAGCGTCATTAAGCTGAGGAGTAAGCGTAGTGCTGAACTGAAGCCATTAGAGGAAGAGCAGAGGGCTTCGGCCAGAGGAGCACAGCAGTCGCCTCGACTCAGCTGTTTACTGATGTGGACATTGCTGCCTCTCCTCTTAAACATTACAGACCATACACGGAATAATATTATAACTGTATGATTCTGAAATTTTTTACCCTTAATTTAAAAAAAAATTAAGGATTTATTTTATTTATTTGAAAGAGTTACAGAGAGAGAGGGAGCAAGAGAGAAGTCTTCCATATGTTGGTTCACTCCCCAAATGGCCACAATGGCTGGAGCTGGGCTGGTCCGAAGCCAAGAGCCAGAAGCTTCTTCAGGGTCCCCCCTGTACGTGCAGGGCCCAAGCACTTGGGCCATCCTCTGCTGCTTTCCCAGGAGCATTAGCAGGGGGCTGGATTGGAAGTGGATTGGCGGGGACTCAACCTGGTGCCCATTTGGGATGCTGGTGCTGCAGGTCGGGAGTTTTAACCTGCTGCACCATGGCGCCAGCCCCCATAATTCATCTTTTATGAAAAATGTGTATTTTAGAGTCAGAGAGGGGCACAGATGAGCACTTTGGTTCACTGGCTCACTCCACAGATACGTGAGTCAATGTCGGCTGGGGCTGGGCTGGAGCCGGGAGCTGGGAGCACAATCCAGGTCTCCCATGAGCATGGCAGGAAGGAATCCAGCTACATGGGCATGGCTGATGGCTCCCGGAGTCTGCATTAGTAGGAAGATGGTCTCAGAAACTGTAGCTGGGCATCAAGCCCGAGGACTCTAACATGGGATGGGAGCCTCGTAACCAGTACACTGGTGGTCATTCCTAAATGTATCTTCTAATTCTGTTTCCCACAAACTTCCTGATGTGTGTGTGTGTGTGTGGTGTGAAATCTGAACTAAATGCAGCACACATGTACTGTGTTTTCAGTACCGGTTGCAGTGGCTCCTACCATCTGTACAGAAGTGTGGAAAGAATGGGCAGGCATTCTAGGAAGATGATACATACTTGAGTAGAAGTGTCGGGCATGGAATTCTATGACTAAAAGGGTTGCCTAGAATTACACCACTAACCACAATCTGAAATGCTGAGTTGTAGACACCTGCAGGGGTGCTGGGGAGAAAATACTGTGTTTGAAAGGAAATTGTTAGAGCCTTACAGGGTGCTCCTTATGTTCTTTGAAATCAAGTCGTTAGCATAATTATACCGTGTATAGGGGAAGTAGGAGATTCCTGAGATAAAAACGGGATTCAGTGTGCAGCTCTGGGGCAGACTTCATTGCTGAAGTAGAGATCCAAACCTTGACTGCCACTTTGACCTTGAAGAATCACTTCCCTGGGCATCGCGTCTTCATCTGTAGAAAGGGGGTAAGGATTCTAAGTAGGTCACAGGGATCGGGTGAGGGCTAAGGGGAGACATCTAAAGCCGTCCTCACGGGGACTGGCATGTTGCGGGAAGAACTTTGTCTAACTTCTGGGTGGTGGGAGATGGAGCCCTTTGTGGTAAGACACCAAATTCACTGACATTTTCTGGCTTCCCCATTTCCTTTCTTAGATGCCCTTTTTAGTGATTACGTTGTGTCAGCAGTTTGTTTTTTTCGGAACATTTGGGACCTTGAGTGTTTATTTGTGTAACCCTGCTGTGTGCTGGCTCATCTGGTGCACCTGCAAGATAAGTTCCCAGCAGTGTTTTGTGCGTGAGTAGGGGAGCAGCATTGCTCTGGGATTTTTCAGGTTGTAGGGAAAGCTGCTGATGGAAGTACTCTGTGTTGAAACTGTGTAAGCTTTGTAAGCTCAGCTGCCTTCCCACTGCAGTTCGAAGTAAATCCGCCTTTTTCTATTTGCTTTACTTCTGGCTTCGGTATTGTGAGATCTGGCAGACACTTGATAAACGAATGGCCAAGAGCTATATTAACAGGGAGGAGGTGACCTTGAGCAAGAGTGGGAAGCCAAGAAAACAGGAGGTAGAACTGGAGGACGGTCTCAAAACGAAACGAAAAGGTGCTTTGATGTTACACAGGACGTTCACCTTGTCTGTATCAAAGTATTCTCTTTTCCCCCAGATAAATAAGTCTAACGTTCATTCTGGGAGCTTTAATAAAAAATTACATCGACTCATTTTAATAAAAGAGATGATTGGAGAGTCTTCAGCAAGCACAAAAGCCATAATGTTCTGAATGATGAATTCTTATGTGAACTTTAAAAATTAAAGATGTCTATTAGGTATTATATGTATCATTCTGAAAATGTCACATCTTTTGTCTAAATTTTGACATATCTCTGTAAAGATCTGAGAGTCTGTGTGATTTGGAAATCTGAGAGTGAACCAGTGTGGACTATAAAGGGACACGGGCACAGAAACATAAAGTCTTCTAGTGTTTTTAATTTTTTTTTATTTATATAAGGTAAACAAATTTTTTGTATTTCTTATGTACAGATTAAGAGCATAATGATACTTCCAACCCTTCCTTCTTCCTCCTTCCTTCCTTATGTTTTCTTTTAATGTTTACAATGACATACTTTTTTTCTTGTTTTTATTTTATTTTTTTAATTTTAGAATTAGTGAGAGAGAGACAGAGAGAACGGTCTTCCTTCTCTTGGTTCACCCCCCAAATGGCCACTACGGCCGAAGCTATGCTGATCCGAAGCCAGGAGCCAGATGCCTTTCCTGGTCTCCCATGGGGTGCAGGGCCCAAGCACCTGGGCCATCCTCCACTGCACTCCCAGGCCACAGCAGAGAGCTGGACTGGAAGAGGAGCAACCGGGATTAGAACATGGCGCCCATATGGGATGCCAGCGCCACCAGGCGGAGGATTAACCAAATGAGCCATGGCCCTGGTCCTGACATACTTTCAGTTTATTATATAATCACAAGCTTGACCCTCCACTAAAAAAATAACTCAACAAGTAGTACAGAGGAAAACACTATTCTTGGGGCCAGTGCTCTGGTGTAGCAGGTAAAGCCACTGCTTGCCGTGCCAACACCCCATATGGGTGCTGATTTAAGACCTGGATACTCCACTTCTGATCCAGTTCCCTGTTAATGTGCTTGGGAACGCAATGGAAGATAGTCCAAGTTCTTGGGCTCCTGCACCCACATGGGAGACCCAGAATAAGCTCCAGGCTCCAGGCTTTGGGTTGGCCCAGCTCTGGCCATTGCAGCCATTTTGGCAGTGAACCAGCAGATGAAAGATCTCTCTCTCTCTTTCTGTCTCCCCTTCTCTCTGTGTATCTCTGACTTTCAAATGGATGGAAGACCTCTCTCTCTTTCTCTGCCTCTGCCTCTCTATAACTCTGCCTTTCAAATAAATAAATCTTTTTTTTAAAATAAGAAAAAAAAACCACTATTCCTCACGAATACAGACAAGGACTGTAAACAATAATCAAATCTCAAATTCTCAGTTTCACTCATATACATCAATTTTTTTACTCTGTATATTAGTTACCACAAATCAGGGAAACATTTTATTTGTCTTTTGGGGACCGGCTTATTTCTTTAAGTATAATGGTTTCCTTTTGCAACCATTTTGTTGCGAAAGACAGGATTAATTTGTTTTTATGGCTGAGTAGTATTCCATAGTGTATATTTACCACATTTTCTTTATCCAGTCATCAGTTGATGGACATCTGGGTTGATTTAATAGCTGTTGTGAATTAAATACAGTAAACATGGGGGTACAGATAACTCTTTCATATGCTGATTTCATTTCACTTGAGTAAATTCTCAGGAGTGGGATGGTTGAGTTATCTGGTAGGTTTTCTTTCAGATGTCTGAAGAATCTCCATGCTGTCTTCCATAATGTTTGTACTACTTCCCAACAACAGTGATTAGGGCGCCATTTCTCCCACATCCTTGCCAGCATTTATCCTATTTTGATTTTTGTATGAAAGCTATTATAAATGGGATGAGATGAAACCTCCTTGTACTTTTGGTTTGCACTTCCCTGATGCCTAGTGATCCTGTGCATTTCTGCATTTGTTGGCCATTTGGAGTTCAGCCTTTGAAAAATGCCTGTTCATATCCTTTGCCCATTTCTTCGCTGGAGTTTCCTGCACTTTTTATAGATTCTAAATAGCAATCCTTTATCAGTTGCAGAATTTGTGAATATTTTCTCCCATTCTGTTGGTTGCCTCTTCACTTTGTTAAGTGTTCCCTTTGCAGTGCAGAAGCATCTCAGCTTCATGTAATCCCACTTATCTGTTTCAGTTTTGATCGCCTGTGCTTCTGGGGTCTTTTCCAAGAACTCTCTGCCTATGCCAATGTCTTGCAGAGTTTCCCCAGTGTTCTCCTCTACTAATTGGATAATTTCAAGTCATAGATTCAGATCCTTGATCCATTTTGAGTTGATTTTTGTGTAAGGTGTAAGATAAGGGTCTTGTTCATACTTAGGTATTGATCCAGTTTACACAGCACTGTTTATTGAAGAGACTGTTTTTCCTCCAGGGATTGATTTTAGCTTATTTGTCAAACATCAGGTGGTTGTAGATGTGTAGATTGATTTCTGGGGTTTCTAGTCTGTTCCATTGGTCGATATGTCTATTTTTGCACCAATATCAGAATGTTTTGATTATAACTGCCCTGTAGTATGTCTTAAAATCTGATATTGTGATGCCTCCTGTTTTGTATTTGTTACTTAAATTGCATTAGCTATTTGTAGTCTCTTATGTTTCCATATGAATTGTAACATTTTTTTCTAGACCCAAAAGAATGTCTTTGGAATTTTGATTGGGATCATGTTGAACTGATAATTTGTGTGGGATATTATGAACATTTTGATGATACTCTTTCGATCCACGGGGATAGAAGGTTTTTCCATTTTTTTTGTGTCTTCTATTTCATTCTTTAATATTTTGTATTTTTATGATTTTTAGAGAAGGATAGAGAGAGTAGAAGGGAGAAAGGGTAGAAGGGAGAGAGAGATGTAGATCTTCCATCTGCTTTATCACTCCCCAAATGGCCACAATGACTGGGAACAGGGCAGGCCAAAGCCAGAAGCTAGACGATTTCTCCAGTCTCCTATGTAGGTACAGGTGCCCAAGCATTTGAGCCATCCCCCACTGCTTTCTCATGTGCACTAACAGGGAGCTGGATCAGAAGTGGAGCAACCCGGCCATTAACTAGTGCCTATATGGGATGCTGGCACTGTATGTGGAGGCTTAACCTTCTAGGCAACAGGGCTGGCCCCATAATATTTTGTAATTTTTATTGTAGAGATCTTTCACCTCCTTGGATAAATGTATTCCAAGGTATTCAAAGTTTTTGTAGCTATTGTGAATGGTACTGATTTCACAAATTCTTTTTCAACCATGGCATTTTCTGTGTATACAAAGGCTATTGTTTCTTGTATGTTGATTTTATACCTTCAACTTTACCAAACTCTCCTGTGAGTTCCAGTAGTCTCTTAGTGGAGTCTTTTGGTTTCCTATATGTAGGATCATGTCATCTGCAAACAGGGATAATTTGATTTCCTCATTTCCTATTCGTATCCCTTTGATTTCTTTTTCTTGCCTAGTGGCTCTGCCTAAAACTCCCAGGACTATATTGTAAAGCAATGATGAGAGTGGGCATCTGTGTCTGGTTCCTGGTCTTAGTGGAAATACTTTCAACTTGTCCCCATTTGGTATGATGCTGACTGTGGGTTTGTCATTAATTGCCTTGATTGTGTCGAGGAATGTTCCTTCTTTACCCAGTTTGCTTAAGATTCTTATTATGGAAAGACGTATTTTATCAAATGCTTTCTCTGCATCTATTGGGATAATCATGTTTTTATTCTTCAATATGTTAGTGCGATATATCACATGTATTCATTTGCATATTTTGAACCATCCCTGCATTCCAGGGATAAATCCCATTTGGTCTAGGTGAATGATCTTTCTGATGTATTGTTGGATTTGATTAGCTGATATTTTGTTGAGGATTTTTGCATCTATGTTCATCAGAGATATTTGTCTATAGTTCTCTTTCTTGTATATCTTTCTGGTTTTAGAATTAAGGTGATGCTGGCCTCATAGAAGGAGTTGGGATGTTCCCTCCATTTCAGTTGTTTTAAATAATTTGAGAAGACTTGGAATTAGTTCTTCTTTAAAAGTTTGATAGAATTCAGCATTGAAGGCATCTGGTCCTGGGCTTTCATTTGTTGGGAGGGTTTTTATTACTAACTCAATTCTGTCTTGTTATTAGTCTATTTAGGTTTTCTGTGCCTTCATGACCCAATTTTGATGTATTGTATGTGTCCAGAAATCTGTCCATTTCCTCTAGGTTTTCCAGTTTGTTGGCACATAGCTGTTTGTAGTAATTCTGGATGATTCTTTTTATTTCTGTGGTATCCATTGTAATGTCTTCCTTTTCATCTCTGATTTTATTAATTTGGGTCTTTTTTGCTAGTTAGTACAATGGTGTATAAATTTTGTTTACTTTTTCAAAACTAACTCTTCATTTCACTGATCTTTTGGATTTCTATCTTTTTTGATTTAAATTTATTATTAATTTTCTAATTTTAATTATTTATTTCCTCCTAATTGGGGGTTTGGTTTGTTATTGTTTTTTTAGGTCCTTGAGATAAAATTTAGATGATTAATTTTATGTCTTTCTAATTTCTTGATGTAGGTACTAATTGCTATAAACGTCCCTCCTACAACTGCTTTTACTGTATCCCATAAGTTTTGATATGTTTTTCCTAGGAATTTTTTGATTTCCACTTTGATTTCTTCTGTAACTCATTGTTCAGGAGCCTTTTGTACACTACCCATGTGTTTGCATATTTTCTAGAGTTTAAGTTGTTCATTTCTGACTTTGTTCCATTGTGGTCATAAAAGATACATGGTATGGTTTCAATTTTTTAATTTCATGAGACTTGCTTTATGGCCTAGCATATGGTCTATCCTAGAGAAAGTTCCATGCACTGATGAAAACAATGTGTATTCTGCAACTGTGGGATGAAATGTTATGTAGATAGTTGTAAGGTCCATCTGGTCCATAGTTGAGATTAGCTCTGTTGTTTCTTTGTTGATTTTTTTTTTGTCTAGTTGATCTGTCCATTGATTAAAATGGGGTGTTGAAGTCCCACATCATTATTGTATTGGAGTCAATAACTCCTTTTAGATACATCAACGTTTGTTTTAAATAGCCAGGGGTGCCTGGCATGGTGCGTATATATTTACTATAGTCAGTCTTCCTATTGAATTGATCCTGTTTGCCTGTTGTTTTCAGTTGCATTGCATCACAAAAAAGAAGTAGAAAAATACTTTAAAAAGCACTTATTCAATGAGTCAAATTAATCATTTAAAAAAGTTCCAATTTTGGAAGTCATGTTGAAACAAATGAGAAAGGAAAGAGATTAACTTGGAACTACTAGAAAAATGACATGTAGCCAGTATTGGATTCATTTCAATTTAAAATCAGAACAATTTTTATGTTTTACCATCTGCCTCACCAAGAGCCTTGTAAAATTTGAATACTACAATCTTTAGATATTCACATATGAGGGAAGCTTTTTTTAAAGGCCATTTAAAGAACATAAAACCAGAATGGTTGCTTGCCCATGAATAGAGTCAGTAATCATGATTACTGAAAAGATAGATCACATCTGTCATATTATGGACTCAAATATCCCACTTGAACTTGGACTCTGTACAAAGCATCATGGTAGTGCAACAGATAGTCTTCCAGCCCATTTAATAGATGAGAAAAATGAGACTTGAAGAGGACCAGCAAGTGAGTCAGACTAGCATCCCTGTAAACTGAGATAGCTGGAATTGAAATGACGGCTCTACACTGTTGGTTTGTAGGCATTGCATTTTTAAAAAAAATAGACAGAAAGCTTGCAAAAAATAACATTTTTCTACCAAGTTTTCATATTCTAGTTGCATGTTAAGATGAACCATACAGAAGGCAGATGATGTGCTAGTAAATGGATCCTTTTAAACACATACACACAGGTGTGTGTCCTTGCAGATACAATAATCAGTTGTAAGCTTCAGTTTACGGCTAAGGCATAAACATGATAACATTTCAATTACTAATTTTTAGTGGATTATTCTGAAGACCCTCTGGGTGTCTCTGGAACTTATTCATCTTTATAGTCCCTTGTCTTACATGTTGCCAGCTGAACATGTAAATGAATGCCCAAGGAAATAAAGAACACAAGAAAAGAACAAAAAGGCGACAAAGTGCTGATACCAGAAAAAAGTAGTACTATGCTTGAGCCAAGGTTTTACTGAGGCTGATTAAGAAAATGTTGTACAGAGCAGCACGCTTGATTGGTGACACTAAAGAGATCAATCTAGCTACTGTGTCCTCAGTCTTGAATGAATGACTTCGCTTTTAGGAATACTAAATTGCTAACTATTTATTGATTTTGCTTTTAACACGTTCTGAGTACTTTGGGTTAAAGTGTTAAGTAAGATGTGCCCTTTGTCTAAAGGGAATTCCCGGGAGATACCCAAGCAAATGAATGAATGGTATAGAAAGTGACAGGTGTTGAGATTGTCCCTAAGCACCTGCAGGGGTTCTCAGAGCAGGAGCAGCGTCTACCAGGAGTGAGACAGTGGGGCTAACTGGGCTAGGGGGTTATCCCTGCCACCATTCTCCACTTGCATAATCACCTCATCCTTGGAGGAGGTGAAATGTAATAGAGGTTTGCACGCGTGATCACTGTTCCGTGTTCTTGTTCTTCTATTAACATCCCCGGTCTCTGCTAAATGGAAGGGAAACCAAGCAAGTCTAGTCCCTGCCTGTGACCTAGGTCTTGAAATTAAACCGAGACGCACCTGCAAAGCGGTAGCTGGGGTTACAAGAGGGGTTATTGCATCATCAAGATTCTGAAGCAAGGAGTGGCATGTCATGTTTGAAGGTAGCTGATAGGATCTAGACAACAAGTAAACTTCACTGAAGTGGTGGAATAATGTTTATGGATTAGCAAGATGTGATTATGACTACAATTAAAAGTAAAGAAAGCAAATTGGACCCATTGTCTTAGAGTGGCGAAAGTTCCATTAAATTTGATCAAAATATGAATATAATTGTTCTCAGCTTTTTCTGACTACATTTGGGCACATTTGTATGCCTAGGAAAATCTACATAATCTCTCTGGATTTGACAATCTGCTTGTTAAAACATCGGAAATATGTAAACGAATGATTGCATCTAAATGTGTCCTCATTTCTGCGTGTGCTTGAGACGTTCTAAGATGCATCTTTATTTGTTCCCTCTCTTAGTTCGTGTCATCTGGTTCGCTGACACGCCCTGCTGGTTATGCTCATGTAAATTCACTTTTGCTGTCTGACAAACCAGCCTCAAAGCCCAGAGTCCTAATAGAAGAGGAAGCAGTACTTCCTAAATCATTCTGTGCAGCCAGGATTATGCTGATAACAAAACCAAAGATGTTCCCAGAAAGCAACAAACAAAAGTCGCTTGTGGATATAAAGTGTTCAACAAAATGCTAGCACTCCAAATTCAGAAACATATAAGAAGGTCTATTACCATGGCCATCTTGGATTTATCCCAACAATGTGAGATTGGTTCAGCATGATTACCAACCTACTACGCTGTGTTAATAAAACACAAAAGCCGCGTGATCCTAATAGACCAAGAAATATCTGACAAAATCTCGCAACCTTCATGAGTGAAAACAGGAAGTAACCTGTGGAGAGAAGGACCCTCTTTCAACCTTTTGTTTCTAAGGTCAGGAACAAGACAGGATGGCCGCTCTCACCAGGTCAGTTAGCTAATGTACCAGAGGTGCTAGCTGGAGCACTGAAGATGGAGAATGAAGAAAAATAAAAGGAATTCAGATTGGAAAACAAGAAGTAAAATGATCTACTCTCAGATAACCTGATCTTGCCTACAGAAAACCATAGGAATCCACACAGACAAGAGAACAAGAAGTGAGTTCTGCGGATTTCCTGGATACTTGATCAGCAAACACAAATCAATTGCATTTCTAAAAACCAGCAGCAAAAAACCACTAAAATACAAGAAAAAAGTTAACTTACAAATAGCACAAGAAAAAGTAAACTGGGGATAAGTTTAACAAAGGGCAAGATTTGCGCATTTAAAACACAAACTGTTGTTGTTCTAAATAAATGGACCGGCATCCAGTGCTCAGGGATGGGAAGATGGCAGTGCTCCCTACATTGGTCTGTGGGTTAATTGCAATCCCTACTAAAGTTGCAACTGATATTTTTGGAGAAATTGAAATCTGAGCTTTAAATAAGTGTATCAACGCAAAGGTCCCAGACTAGTCAAAAAAATCTTTTAAAAGAAGAAAAAATATGGCACTGATGAGTCTCAATTTCAAAATTACTACAAAGCTACAATAATCAAGACAGTGTGGTACTGGCATAAGGCTAGATAAACTGATCATTGGAATTGATCAATAGAATTAAGACTAAAAAAAAATCAACATTAATAGTCAATGTTTGGTTACACCAACACCATACAATGGGTGAAGAATTGTCTTTTCAACAATCGATGCTAGAATAATTGAGTGTGCAGTTACAAAAGAGGTTAGCCCTTTCCTCACACCATATGCAAAAATTAAAATGGATTACAGAGCTAAATGTAAGTGTCAAAAATCCTTGAAGGAAAATGTAGGATGGTGTCACTGTAATTTTGGATTAGGCAATTGTTTCTTAGCTATAACACCAAAATAACAGTCGTACAAATGACAGGTAGAACTACATCAAAATTAATAACTATTATTTTACATATGATATTATCAAGACACTGAAAAGAAGACCAACAGCATGGGAGAAAAATATGTGAACCTTATATATCTGGTGGGATGCTTTCCTCTACAATATTAGGTACTCTTAACAATATAAAGCCATACCGCTTCTGGGCCTTTTGGCTAAGATCAAGTGTGGTAACAATACAAAGACAAACAGCCCAACTTTTAAAAACCTTGAGGACTTTCATAAACATGTCTCCAAATGCCTAATAATTGTGTCAAGCATCTTTTAAAAGCGGTTAGTCATTAAGGCAGTGCGAATCCGTAGACCAGTCTCTCGGTGAGGTCACATGGAGATTCTCCTCTGAGCTGCTGAGGTTGGCTCTAGGGGACTAGGAAATCCTTGTGTGGAACTTGAATTCCTTACTGCTATAAGCAGGTTAAATGTCATGCTGTTTTAGAAGCTATGTTTTGCTTTTTTATAAAGCAATTCAAAGCAAGGGGGCAAAGGCAGAAAGAGTGGAGTTAAGACCTGAATGTTACCTTTTGGCTTCATTGGATATAAGAGAAGAAAAGTTAGAGAAAATTTAAGGTACTGTGTCAACTGAACCTGTTAATGAAACCACTTGTGTATTATACCCTTGGATACTCTTGGCCACTTCATTAGTTTACCGAATGAACAACTGTGTTTAGCAGTAAAGATTCAGAGGTAAATATGGCTATGTTTTTGCTCAAGTGGACTGAGACTGAGATAATTGAGAACGGGGGAATATTTCTCTCTCCTTCCATCTGCTCTTCATTTGAGAGGCGGTGAGAGAGAGACTGACTGACCGACCTTCCATCCCATGGATCACCCCAGCATGCTCCCAGGTGTGTGGCAGGACCCAAGTGCTCACGCCGTCATCACCTGCTGCCTCCCAGGCCTGCACTAGAAAGCTGGAGTTGGAGGTGAAGCTGAGCTTTGGACCCAGGCCCCCCAGCATGGCGTGTGTGTCTTCAGGCAGCATCCCTACCACTATGCCGAGGCCTGTCCCCTCTGCACATCCTTCTCAGCCTCTTGTATCTCCACTTCCAGGATTTGGCTCCAGGGCATTTTTTTGTTTTGTTTGCTAATTGACATGTTCTTCTACCCATAGCTTTAATGTCAATCAGCTGTTGATTCCCATGCCCATTGTCAATCTAGCTGTCTCTCTTAAGAGCTGTGTAGATCCAAATAGCTCACTCCCTACTGCAGCACCCACCTGACAGTTCAACGGCAGCTGTGAGATGGAGCTCTCCTGAGGTCTGCCCCACAGTGTCCTCAGCAGACATGTGAACTCTTTCTCTGCAGGCCCCAGGGCCCATCCGGATGGCGACACTCGGAAGTCAGTAAATCTATGTCCTCCATAGTTTTGAAACCGCCCTGGGCCAGCGCCATGGCTCACATGGCTAATCCTCCACCTGTGGTGCCGGCATCCCATATGGGCACCAGGTTCTAGTCCCAGCTGCTCCTCTTCCAGTCCCGCTCTCTACTGTGGCCTGGGATGGCAGTGGAGGATGGCCCAAGTCCTTGGGCCCTGCACCCGCATGGGAGGCCAGGAGAAGCACCTGGCTCCTGGCTTCGGATCAGTGTGGTGCGCTGGCCGTGGCAGCCATTTGTGGGGTGAACCAATGGAAGGAAGACCTTTCTCTCTGTCTGTCTCTCTCTCACTGTCTAACTCTATCTGTCAAATAAAAAGAAAAAAAAAAGAAACCGCCTTTCTCTCCTTCTTATATTAACTAAATACGAAAAACACATCTAAACAAGTATATAATTGTTCTCTCCTTCTTATATCATTAAATATGAAAAAAAAAACATGCTTAAAAGTGTATAATAATAATTTCCCTGCTTGAGAATTCACATTTGCTTATAGTAATGTATAACTTGGTATACTTATTTTTTTAATATTGATTTATGTGAAAGGCTGGGAGGTGGAGACAGAGTGATGGGTCGATCTTCCGTCCTCTGGCTCACTCTGCAGATGGCTGCCACAGCCAGGACTGGACAAGTTGAAGCCAAGAGCCAGGAATACAATACCCTCCTGGTCTCCTACATGACGGCAGGTGTCCAGGGACTTGGGCCATTATCTGCTGGCTTCCAGGTCCAGCAGGAAGCTTAACTGGAAAACCAGAGACCCCAGTACTCAAGCTAGCTGCCTGGCCATATGATTTATGGTCATTGCAAGCAGTGACTTCAACTGCTGCACCACAGTGTGGGCCCCTGTGCTGTTTTGTGCATTGCCTTATTTAATAAGATGGGAGTGTATTTTTCAGCCCATCCATAGTGTACACTTCATTCGTTTTTCATGGGATGGTGTACGTTAGCTGACCATGTCAGAGTGTATCCACTCCATTGGGCAACGTTGAGTGGTTTCCCACTTGAGGCTGCTGCACACACCCAGGGATCATTCTTGCACCCTGTCCCAGTGTGCACTCATTCTTCTTGGTTCTAGGACTGCCAGGTTCCGTATGCCTTCAGCATTCGTGCATAACCCTAAACTGATGCTATTTGTTTTTCTTTATCCTGAGTCCTCCTGTACCTCCAAGTTCAGCACCTCACCACCTCTCTGCAGATTGCTTGCTCCTGTCTGCTTTGTGTGTTCCCCTTCACAATATTCTCTATATTCCAGTGAGCATGATCTCTCTGCAATGCCTGGTTGTTTTATTCCAGCACTTGACCCTGTGAGTGGCTCTCTGTTGGCTCTGAGATGGAATGGGAGTAGTTTTGTTTGTCCATGGGGTCCTTGACTATGTGGTCACAGACCATCATCCTTATTAGCACACTTGCCCTTTGCTTTGGTCCAGCCTACGGGTGCTTGCTTATTTATTTTATTTATTGACAGAGTTAGTGAGAAAGAGAGAAAGACAGAGAGAAAGGTCTTCCTTCCATTGGTTCACTCCCCAAACGGCCACTATGGTTGGTGCGCTGCGGCCGGTGCATCGCACCAATCTGAAGCCAGGAGTCAGGTGTTTCCTTCTGGTCTCCCATGTGGGTGCAGGGACCCAAGCACTTGGGCCATCCTCCACTGCACTCCCGGGCCACAGCAGAGAGCTGGCCTGGAAGAGGGGCAACCGGGACAGAATCCGGCGCCCCGAACGGGACTAGAACCTGGAGTGCTGGCGCCGCAGTCGGAGGATTAGCCTAGTGAGCCGCGGCGCCACCCAAGCCTACGGATGCTTCTACATCTACAGAAGGGACACGTGCTTCCCTTCTTTCTTAGAACAGTTGTACCGTTTGTATCCCTAGAGCAGCTCTTCTCGGACTTGTGTGCATCAGAAGTGCTAGCAAGGCCTGTGGACACAGCCTGGAGGGTCACATTCAGCACAGGTGGGTGGGAGCTGAGAATGGGAGTTCTCCCCAGGATGCTGCTGTGGCTGGTTCAGAGACCTCAGTAAGAACCCCAGATCTGGGTCACTGCTTCCTACTCGTTCTTTCCTTTGCTATGTCTGCTTATCTTGCAGGTCTCAGCTCAGGTAATTCATCCCCTAGAAGTTGGGTAGGGGCTCTTAAGTGAATGCTGGACACCTGTACTCCCTCCACCGCAGTGCTGTTCGGTTTGCTGTTGTAAACGCCCAGGTGCCCTCCTTGGAGTGTGAGCTCCTCACAGCAGGGGCTTTGATGGGTGCTGTGTGCGTATCTTGGGGTCCAGCCCTCTGCCTCATGGTGCAGATGCCATAGAAATGGTAAAGGAGATGGTTTCTGAAAAGAATGAATGGAGAACCGGACTCCATGTCCAGTCTACCCTGGGCTCCTTCCAACAGCAGCCAAGGCCTGTGTCGAGCAGACACACTACATGCTAACTTGACAAATTAGCAGGTTTACAGGGATAGAAGGGTAAGTCTTCGTGAGTTCTACTCTGAGTTCTTGTGTGTTCTGCCCGCGGGTGTGACTTACATGTTTCATCCCCTGAGAATGACCCATTATCTCCCACTGAACCGTCCATTCCTCTTCCATTCCGATTCCACTGATGGCCTCACCAACACTTGAGCACGGGGAACCTCTCCGGACTTTCGCTCACTTCCATCTCTCACTTCTCATCTCGCCTCCCAGTCCTGCTTCTCTCCCAGGCTGGTTCACCCTCGCTACCGTGACTGCTGCCACTCTCACCATCTTTGGCTTAGACTATAATAAGAGCTTACATATCCCTGCTGCCCATCTTGGCTCCCTCAAATCTGTTCTTCGCAGAGTCTCATGTCTAAAATCTGCTAACCACTCTCCATCTGCTGGGAGAGCTCTTAATTTTCTGGGTCAGGGACCCCTTGAAGAAGCTGCTGACTTTATCCCAAGAGTCTATGGGAATCCAGAAGAAAGCCGACCTAGGCAAGGAAGCTCCGTAGTGTCGCAAGCTCTTTGTGATGTGTCCTGGCCTGCCTCCATGGTCCAGCACTAGCTGCTTCCTGTCTGCAGTGTGAATGTTCCGGAATCCAGACTGGCTTACAGCAGCCGGAGGCAGGGTGCCTTTTCCGGAGGCGCTCCTTGCTGGGATGATCTCTTCTCTCCTTTCTGCCTGCACCTTCTTCTCTGAATTATGTGTGTGCCCCTCTCTAGGCTTCCGTGTTGTCCTGTTAAAGCTGACCCCTGCGTTTGCCACCTCGCACCGTAAGTGTCCATTTACCACGCTCAGAAATCATAGGAAGGACGTGGCCTTTTCTTATTTGTGTGGATGCAACTGTGTAAACCCCACAGCTTTTTGGTCATCAGAATAAATGAGGAATGAACTGATACTTCTGACATACTTAAGCTTTACTTCTGACATACTTAAGTTTTATGCACTTGGAAATATTTTTATTCCTGTATCTATTGCTACTATGTTGGGAACTATGTCACTTCTTACAACACTTGAAAAAATAGATGTAATTTGAATGCAGTTAAATATACAAATCTTACAAGTATGGCACCATAAATCTTTATATATCTCTGTGGATCTGTGTTAATAACCTCTCAGACAAAATATGAAATATTTCCATTCTAGAAAGTGGCTTGTGACTCTCCCTCTGTAGTCCACTTCTCAATTTCTACAATCATAAGTTATTTGTGCCTATTTGGTCTTCATGTAAATGAAATCATAACATTGACACACCCAGAATATCTCCCACCAGGTGTATGTGAGATTTTACCTCACTGCTATTCTTCACATCCATCATGCGATAGCCTACTTCAGCCAGTTAATTAACACCTACACATTAGGGTCTAAAGATGTGGTGCACGATCCCCTGTGACCTGGAAATAATTCCTAGAATATCAATTGCTTAGATGTAACTGCCAGCAATCATATTGTGATAACAACATGAAAGGATATCTTTTAAAATTGTTATAGCTTAACCATGTCATAAGACTCTAAAATCCCATTCCTTTCTATATCCTCAAAGACATGCTCTTCTTTCCTTGGTATCTTTCCTATCCATAGACTTTTCTTCCCGTGCCTTCTACGGTTATGTTCATTGTTGACGGGTGCTGAACATTGTCTGCCTTGAGGCCATACTTGGAGGTGTACAAGCAAACGTCAGTATATTAGCATTGTAATAGGACACAGAGTCGGGCAGCATCACAGACATACATCAGCACAGTCAACCCAGCGAAGGGAGAGGGGTGAAGTCGGAGAAGGGGAAGAGGTTCCCCATGCCTGGTCCCTGAACGTTTGCTCCCCACCTCGTTTTACTCGGCTCTTCCCTTCTCCCCCTTTTCCTCTCTACCGGTCTTCCTGTGCACACCCTCCCTCCATGTGTACACAAGATGTAGAGTTGTCAGTCATAATGCAAGAGAGGATGGAGGTGAGGAGGGCAGGATGGAGGTGAGGAAGGCAGGAGAGAATGTGCAGACAGAAGAGGAAGACAAAACCATGTGGTTGCGGGTGCAGGTCCATGGTGTGCTCAGAATCTAAAGCTGTGTTCTAAACAGGGGCTTGACCACCTGACTGAGGGTCTGGCATGGCCTCTGTGCCCTGAGTGTTGTGGTGAGGAGAATCATCCTCTTTGATTGCTGACAGTCCTGGACAGCGATTCTTTATGCTGCAGTACCCTCAGCGGTTAAACAAAGGTGATGGTACCTACCTCATCATTTTGTTAAGAGAATTAAGTAAGGCAATGCTTACTAAGCAGTTAGATAATATCTGGCTCAAAATGGCACTTTTGATTTGCTGTGTAGGTCATGCCTTAAGAAAAATTTAAGGTTACCTTGTTAGAACTTCTCACTTAGAACATTATTTCTAATTTTCTTATTTTTCCTTTGTTTTATTTGAGAGGCAGAGAGAGAGAGAGAGAGAGAGAGAGAGAGAGAGAGAACGGACATGAGTAACAACAGACAAATTGAGAGAGAGCTCCCATCCACTGGTTTATTCCCTAAATACCCACAACATTTAGGGCCAGTCTGTGGCCAGAGCCAGGATCCAGGAACTTAATCAAGATCTCCTTATGTTGGGTGACGGGGACCCAAATGCTTAAGCCATCACCCGGTGCCTCCCAGGGTGCGCAGGAAGCTGGAGTCAGAAACCAGAGCCAGGAATTGAATGCAGGCACTCTGGCACGGGATGTAGCTGTCTCTGCTCTCTAGGCTAAATTCCTGCCCCCCACATTTTATCATCATTAAATAGGTCCCCTATATATTTATGCTGACAGGGTATCTCTATTTATTTTGATGACCTGGATATTAAGGTGCTCTGATGTTTGAGACTGAAGCCATGCTGGGGAGGGGAGGAAGTGGTGGTGAGTTGAAATTCCTTTTTCTGTCACCCCAGAACCATTCTTTTGACAACAAGCCTGTGAGTGGAACTTCTGGAGTTTGGAGTTCAGGGATTGGTGAAGGCAGACAGATGAAAGAAACAGCACATTAGTTGAGGCGAAGTCTGTCCTTGTGAGGACACTGAAAGAGACTGGGTGGAAATCTGAGAAGAGGGACGTACAGAGGAGAACGCAAACACAGGCGGTGTTTGAGATGGGCCCTGCCGAGCGAGCCTGCTGCCTGAAGATGGGTACAGTCGCTGCCTGGCTTCTGGCCCTGGCCCTCTCCCCTGGAGCCCTCCACAGCTGCCCAGCAACTCCCTCTCCCTAATGTCTCCTACTCCAGTCACTTCCTGCCATCAGAATTACGTCACAAATCTAGCAGTCTCACCCCCTTGCCTTAAAATCTTCCCTCTTTTGTGACTGATGAGGAGAAGCTACCCACTTACTGCCCAACCTGGCCTCTGGTTACCTTTCTGGACTTGCTTCACACTTGGCCCTGAGTGTGCCTCTGTAGCTGGATTTTGTGTTCCTTTCTGAACATGTCATCAAACTCCACCAGCACCCACTGGCCCACCTCCCTTGCCTGGGTTTCTTCCTATGGATTCTCACGAGTCGACTGGGCACAGCTCTTTAGGGACACATTCTAGACCTGTAGGCTTTGGGTGCCTGCCCCATAATGCCACATGTTTTCTAGAATAGCCTTCATGGTTCCTATTTGCCTATGTGTATGACCTTGCTAAGCTCCATACAGTGGGTTCTACATGTGACTCAGTACTGGTGTGTACACAGTGCTCAACATTTTTAGGGTTGCTAGAAATCTGTGATGCTTAGTTTCTAGTTTGTGAATTTCTTTAACTCATATAGACGTGTGCAAGGCTGCAGCAAGGGAGAGTGATATATTCAGGGAAAACCGCATCATAAATATTTTCACTCATCTAAAGGTAGCACTGGTTAAATAAAACACTTGGGGTACACAAAATGTTTGGAAAATAATGATGGAGCCACACTTTTTGAACACCTCTTCTGTGTGTATAGAGTCTGTGCAGTTGGCGTTGCTATTTCCATTGTCCACCTGAGGATGCTGAATTCCAGCCAGGTGCTTGGACAGTCCAGGAATGGCTCACAAAGGAGGTTTCTAGGTGGGGAAGTGAGGAAGGGTCACTCAGTAGAGGAGTCTCAATAATGAAAGGACTGTGCCATCCTTCCAGGACTTCCTTAGAGTTTCCCTGTGGCTGTTCCTCTGAGAAGTCTCCCCAGTCATCCATAAAAGTGGGAAATATGGACAGAGGGAGGGTTGGAGAAGGAGGAGAGGATATGGACAGGGGGAGGGTTGGAGAAGGAGGAGAGGAGACAGAGGACAAACAAGGGGACGATGTAAAGAAGAGAGAAGCGTACTGGCAGGAAATCTGAAATCCTGGGTCAGACTTTGAGATGTGATGAATTTGTCTTGAATGTTGAACAGATTTTTTTTTATTTTTCCATACTATTTATTGAACTCTTAGTGTAGGATTAATTTATGAGTATAAAGTTAATTGAAAGTAGATCTTTGTATAAAATAATAATAGGTGATAGAGGAGGAAGAAGGGTGGGAGTGTAGGCAGGAGGGAGGGTAGGTGGAAGGAGGAAATTACTATGTTTCTAAATTTGTATATATGAAAATCATGAAGTTTGTATAGCTTAAATAAAAGGTTTCTGGATAAAAAATATTTGTTGAATGAATGAATGGCATGTATGTGCACTTGAGTATTAAGGTGACCCTGAAGGTAGTAAAAAAAAAAGAAGAAAGAAAGAAATCCTGGGTTGGAGCCATTTATCAAAGAACAGACTGCCTTGAATGTATCATTCCACTCTAGCCTGTAGGATTCTGCTGAGAAGTCTGATGTTAATCTAACGGGTTTTCCTTTATATATAACTTAACACTTTTCTCAGTGTGTTTAAAACTCTTTCCTTGTCTTAACTTTTGACAATTTGATGACAATATGCCTCAGAGAAGACCTTTATTTGTTTGAGTTGGCTTGGGGTTCTTTTTCATTCCAATGGAAACTTTTATGTAATGAGCACAAATTTCATAAGTATAGCTTAAGGAATACAGTGATTCTTCCAACCATACCTGCCCTCCCACCCACACTCCCACCCCACCTCCTTCTTCTCCCATTCCTGGTCCCAGTCTCCATTAAGATTCATTTTCAATAAACTTTATACACAGAATAACAACTCTATACTAAGTAAGGATTTCAACAGTTTGCATACACACACAAACAAAACTGTTTGAGAACAAGTTTTACAGTTAATTCTCATTATACAACTCATTGAGGACAGAAGTCCTGTATGGGAAGTAAGTGCACAGTGACTCTTGTTGTTAATTTAACCATTAACATTCATGTTGTCATTTTGATATTTTGAATTTGCTGAGACTTGCTTTATGGCCTAGCATAAGGTCAATCCTAGAGAAAGTTCCATGCACTGCTGAGATAATGTGTATGCTGCAACAGCACAATGAAAAGTTCTGTAGATATCTTAGGTCCATTTGGTCTACAGTGTTGATTAATTCTGCTGTTTCCTTGCTGATTTTCTGTCTTGTTGATCTGTCCATTGGGATGTTGAAATCCCTCATTACTATTAATCTATGTCTCCCCTTAGATCCCTTAACATTTCTTTTTTTAAAAAAGATTTATTTATTTATTTATTTGAAAGGCAGAGTTAGAGAGAGAGAGAGAGAGAGAGAGAGAGAGAGAAAGAGAGAAAGAGAGAAAGAGAAAAAGAAAGAAGTCTTCCATCCACTGGTTCACTCTCCACATGACTACAATGGCTGGAGTTGCACTGATCCGAAGCCAGGAGGTTCTTCTGGGTCTCTCACGAGGGTGCAGGGGCCCAGGGACTTGGGCCATCTTCACTGCTTTCCCTGGCCATAGCAGAGAGCTTGATTGGAAGTGTAGCAGCTGGGACCCGAACCGGTGCCCATTTGGGATGCTGACACTGCAGGCAGCAGCTTTACCCACTACACCACAGTGCCAGTCCAACATTTCTTTTAAATAGCTAGGTGCCCTGTAATTAGGTGCATATACATTTATTATAGTTACATTGCCCTGTTGAATTGATCCCTTAACCATTACGTAGTGCCCTTCTTTGCCTCTTTTGACAGTTTTTGTGTTAAAGTCTGTTTTGTCTGATGTTAGGATGGCTACACCAGCTCTTTTTTGGTTTCTGTTAGCATGGAATATCTTTTTCCATTCTTTCACTTTCAGTCTGCATGCATCTTTGTTGGTGAGATGTGTTTCTCTTAAGCAGCAAATAGATGCGTTCTGTTTTTTAATCCATTCAGCCAGTCTGTGTCTTGACTGCAGAGTTGAGGCCATTTACATTCAAGGTGACTATTGGTAAATAACAACTTTGCCCCGCCATTTCCCATAAATATTCCTATTTTTTACATTGGATTTCCTTTGTAATTTTACTGGCAGGTTTCTTTTGTTTACTCTCTTTCATAGTGATGACCATGTTTCTGTGTTTCTTTGTGCAGCACATCCTTAAGCATCTTCTGTAGGGCTGGACAGGTGGTAACAAATTATTTCAATTTCTGTTTGTCATAGAAGGTCTTTATTTCACCTTTGTTCATAAATGAGAGTTTTTCAGGGTACAGTATTCTAGGTTGACAGTTCTTTTCTCTTAAGACTTGGAATATATCTCACCATTCTCTCCTAGCTTGTAGAGTTTCTCATGAGAAGTCCACTGTGAGTCTCATTGGAGAGCCTCTGAAAGTAATCTGACGTTTCCCTCATGCACATTTTAGAATCTTTTCTTTGTGTTTTCCTGTGGAGAGCTTGATTACAGTGTATCAGGGTGAAGATCTTTTCTGGTCATGTCTATCAAGAGTTCTATGTGTTCCTGGGTTTGGATGTCCCTTTCCTTCTCCAAATCCGGGGAATTTTCTGTATTATTTCACTAAAAAGACCTTCTAATCCTTTCTCTCTTTCCACGCCTTCAGGAACTCCTAGAACCCGAATGTTGGGTTGTTTGACAGTATCCTCTAGTTTCCCAACAGTGTTTTTTTGTTTTGTTTTTGTTTTTTAGTTTTCTAATTTCTTCTCTGTGTTTGGTCTAACTGTATAATTTCCTGTGCTTTGTCTTCTAACTCAGACATTGTTTCTTCTCCGTCACCAATTCTGTTTTTAAGGATTTCCACCACATTTTTTATTTGTTTTATTGAATTATTCATTTAAAAGATTCCATTTGATTTAAGATCTCAATTTCATGGGAGAAATTTTCTTTCATGTAATGTATGGATTTAATTATTCATGCATTTGCTTCTGATTTGTTCTAATAATCCTATGATCTTTCTTTGAGCTTCTTATATCTGGATGTCCATGAGACCTGGGAAATTGTCAACTATTATCTCATATTTCCCATAGATTTTCTTCATTCTTTTTAATTGTTTTCTCTTTATTTTTGTCTGATTTGGTTATTTCAAAATTCTTGAACTGGAGATCAGAAACTCACTCTTCCACTTGGTCTATGCTGCTGTTATATCTAGTGGGATTTATCTCAGAAATGCAAGGGTGGTTCAACATTTGCAAATCACTAAACATGATAAATTGCATCAATAAAACAGAGACCAGAAAGAGTTATTTGAAAGAGTTATAGAGAGGCAGAGACAGAGGCAGAGAGAGAGAGAGAGAGAGAAAGAGAAAGAGGTCTCCTGTCCACTGGTTCACTCCCCAGTTGGCCACAATGGCCAGAGCTGTGCAGATCTGAAGCCAGGAGCCAGGAATGTCTTTCGGGTCTCCCATGCGGGTGCAGGGGCCCAAGGACTTGGGACATCTTCTACTGCTTTCCCAGCTGGATCGGAAATGGAGAAGCTGGGATGTGAACCAGTGTCTATATGGGATACCAGCACTGCAGGCTATGGTTTTACCTGCTATGCCACAGTGCTAGCGTTACAATGCATGCAAGGTGTAAAACCCTAACCTGGGTCCACTGGCCTGATTGGCAGCAAGCCAATCAGTGACATCACAGTGGTAGAAGAAAGTAGACATTTATCTGCAAAGCACAGAGCAAGGAGTTGGGCAGCTGTTGCTTGATTCTCAGACTCCCCAATGGTTTCAGAATTGGGGATGTTAAGGATTGAACTTGCGGATGAGTGGTACATGTTCGACTCATGTGTGCAGGTCTTTGACTGGTCCAGAGTGCTTGTAACCCTCCTGATTGATCACGGATGTTTGGTTCTTTTGTGAATTTCAGTGATGCCCAGGTGAGCTCCAGGTAGTCTGGGGGCCATGCAGGTAGTAATTTTTTGCAGTTTGTTCATGCCTAAGATTCCTGAGAAAGCTCTCCAGACAGGATAGAACATCAAGATGTTGTCTCTAGAGAAGAGAAATTGTCTTCAGGGTCTGTCTGAAGAGTCTTGTCATGAGGAACCCTGTGGAGTCAGCTGCACCACTCCCTGCATTGAGTGCATAAATTTGGGAGGTTGCTTTGCAATCATAGAAGCAGAGCAAAGAAACTCGAGGATAAGGGAAGAAGACAGAGATTGTTGGAGACGAGGGCCTGGTAGTCTACTCTGCACAGACTGTTGTCTAGAGGCTCGATTTCACAGGGATTTTAACACAGCAGAAGAACCATAGAATTAGAAGACGCCATGCTTTCATAGATTTCTGGCACATCTGGTCAACTGCTTGTTCAGAGAGGGGTGTGGGTGAAAAGGGTGGAGAAAGAGGGAAGGGTAAGACCTATCTGCTGAAAGAGGAGGGGCAAGTCTCCTCCTGAATCACCATGGAACGTGAGGGAATTTTGAAGGGGATTCTCCAGGGTTCTACAGAGCTCTGTGCTCCCTCCAGCCTCCCAGGCGTGTTTCCTGTACATAGCTCTAACCAGGGTGCCAGGGCTGTTCTGATATGCAAGACTGTTCAGACTTGAGGCAATATTTCAAGAGAATTATAGCCCTACACTGAGTAATATTTCAGTGTACTCCAGAAAGCTATTGACTGTTTTTGGGAAATACTTTTTATCATTTACGAATTTGATTAGTTCACTGTACGTTTCTTTCTTTAAAAATACTGTCAATTTGGGGGACTTCTCTAGAGACCAAGCATTGTCTGCTGTATCCCAGGGAGGAATCTTCAACCAGGAAAGTCATTTAGAAGACGGAAGCCACCCTTAGTGGCTTCCCATAGTGTCCTGTGGCCCATTCTAAAGGAGGCTGCATGAATAACATTGAAGAGCCAAGTACAGCAAGCCCTCCTGGCCCACGTTCTCACAGGAGGAAGAGGCTGTCATCCTGCTCATCTTCTTTCTTTCTCAAGCGTAGTAAATGACACTTGGCTAAGTGTTCATAATCTGCCTTTGAGAACGTCCTCCTCCAGACACTAAGTGTCACCTCTAGGGGACGCTTTAGAGCAATTCTCTGGCTCTTCCTTTGTGGCCTCTGATATTTAGGAAACAGAGGGGAAAAGATCTAAGCCTCAACTAATTTCTGAGCTAGGAAGTAGCTTCTCTGATGCAATTAAGAAAAATATGGAGCATTGTGCTGTGAGTGCTGGATTGACTGGTACATGGAAAAAATGAATATTGGATGCAGAGAAGGTTAAGACTAGTGGAAGTCAAAAGCTGGAATAGTTTGTGGATTAAATGGGCTTGAAGTGAATTTTGAGAATGTATAAAATTGAGTAACTCCGTAGGTACATAGATAAGTACATGGATGATTACATTGTGAAAAAAAGACATGATTCAACTAAAGTGACCTTTTAAAGATTAATATTAAGTATTAAGGGGAAGCTCCATATTTAATTGCCTCAAAATTCCTTTCATCCTTTTCAGAAAAATGGAGATTACTTTTTAAAAGTCATTGAAATAACTTTACATCCTATCTTCTGGTCGGCCATTGTATAGGGGTCTACCCAACTCTCTTATTTATAGCATCACTAAACTGTTACCAATAAAAGTTTCATTATTTGCCTATTCTGCTAGTTACAGAAAGATGTATACTCCCTAAAGTGATGGAAGAATAAGGCAGGGGATGCCCAATTGTCCGATTGCACAATGCACCCCTAATACACACGTGTACAGAAAGTCAGGTTGAGCCAGACACAATAAACTAACACTGTGCTTTTCTTATAGTGAAGATATGCAAACTCTCTTTGAACGTCAAATTTGAATGAGGTGCAATGACATTGAAAGGGAAAAGTCCTCCCAGATAGTTATAATATGCTGGACAGATTTCAAAGTGTTTTTTTGCCATTGAAGTGAAACTCTTTATGAATGCTTTGCAAATTCCGTTTCCTAGATACCCAGTTTAATTGGTATTGATACTCACTATTATTACTCAAATCATTTCATTTGGTTTAGGGGAAAAAAGTCACAAAAGAATGTAGGTGACCAGATGATTGTAA